>NC_036847.1:26282203-26284703 GCF_002910315.2 Salvelinus sp. IW2-2015 | reverse complement strand
AGCTCCAACAGGGGAGTTTCCGCGTCGTGTCAGCTCCTACAGGGGAGTTTCAATGTCGTGTCGCTCCAACAGGTGAGTTTCAGTGTCGTGTCAGCTCCAACGGGAGTTTCTGTGTTTGTGTCAGCTCCAACAGAGGAGTTTTCAGTGTCGTGTCGCTCCAACAGGGGCGTTTCAGTGTCGTGTCAGCTCCAACAGGGGAGTTTCAATGTCGTGTCAGCTCCAACAGGGGAGTTTCTGTGTTTGTGTCAGCTCCAACAAAGGGAGTTTCAGTGTCGTGTCAGCTCCAACAGAGGAGTTTCAGTGTCGTGTCAGCTCCAACAGGGGCGTTTCAGTGTCGTGTCAGCTCCAACAGGGGAGTTTCAATGTCGTGTCAGCTCCAACAGGGGAGTTTCTGTGATGTGTCAGCTCCAACAAGGGAGTTTCAGTGTCGTGTCAGCTCCAACAGGGGCGTTTCAGTGTCGTGTCAGCTCCAACAGGGGAGTTTCAGTGTCGTGTCAGCTCCAACAGAGGAGTTTCAGTGTCGTGTCAGCTCCAACAGGGGCGTTTCAGTGTCGTGTCAGCTCCAACATGGGAGTTTCAATGTGGTTTCAGCTCAACTTTGGAGTTCACAGTGTCAGCTCCAACAGGGCGTTTCAGTGTCAGCTCCAACAGGGGAGTTCCGTGTCAGCTCCAACAGGGGAGTTACAGTGTCGTGTCAGCTCACACTGGATGTTACAGTGTCGTGTCAGCTCACACTGGGCTGGGGGTTACAATGTCAGCTCCAACAGGGGGTTTACAGTGTCAGCTCACACTGGGGAGTTACTGTGTCATTTCAGCTTACACTGGGGAGTTGCAGTGTCATTTCAGCTTACACTGGGGAGTTGCAGTGTTGTCAGCTCAAATTGGGGAGTTACATTGTCATCTCCAACAGGGGAGTTACAGTGTCAGCTCCAACAGGGGAGTTACAGTGTAATCTCCAACAGGGGAGTTACAGTGTCAGCTCCAACAGGAGAGTTACAATGTCAGCTCCAACAGGAGAGTTACAATGTCAGCTCAAACAGGGGTGTTACAATTTCAGCTCCAACAGGAGAGTTACAATGTCAGCTCCAACAGGAGTTATAGTGTCAGCTCCAACAGGGGAGTTAACAGTGTCAGCTCAAACAGGGGTGTTACAGTGTTCAGCTCAAACAGGGGAGTACAGTGTCAGCTCCAACAGCGGAGATTAGCGTTAGCTCCAACAGGGGAGTTTCAGCGCCATGTCAGCTCCAACAGGGGAGTTACAGTGTCAGCTCACACTGGGGAGTTCAGTGTTGTGTCAGCTCCAACAGGGGAGTTACAGTGTAAGCTCACACTGGGGAGTTACAGTGCAGCTCCAACAGGGGAGTTACAGTGTTGTGTCAGCTAAACAGGGGAGTATAGCGCGTGTCAGCTCCAACAGGGAGTTTCAGTGTCGTGTAAGCTCCAATAAGGGGTCAGTTGTGTCAGCTCCAACATTGGAGTGTCAATTTCGTGTCAGCTCCAACAAGGGAGTTTCAGCGTCGTGTCAGCTCCAACAGGGGAGTTTCAGCGTTGGTGTCAGCTCCAACAGGGGAGTTCAGTGTCGTGTCAGCTCAACAGGGGAGTTTCAATGTTGTGTCAGCTCAACACGGGAGTTTTCAGCGTCGTGTCAGCTCCAACAGGGGAGTTTCAGATTGTGTCAGCTCCAACAGGGGAGTTTCAGTGCTGTGTCAGCTCCACTGGGGAGTTTCAGCGCTGTGTCAACTCACAACTGGGGAGTTCAGCGCATGTCAGCTCCAACAGGGGAGTTTTCAGCGCCGTGTCAGTTCCAACAGGGAGTTAAAGCGCCGTGTTTAGCTCCAACAGGGGAGTTTCAGCCGCGTGTCAGTTCCAAAAGGGGAGTTTCAGCGTTTTGTCAGCTCCGACAGGGGAGTTTCAGCGTCATGTCAGCTCCAACAGGGGAGTTTCAGTGTCCGTGTCAGCTCCACAGGGGAGTTTCAGCGTTTTGTCAGCTCCAACAGGGGAGTTTCAGTGTCGTGTCAGCGCCAACAGGGGAGTTACAGTGTCGTGTCAGCTCCAACAGGGGAGTTCATGTCGTGTCAGCTCCAACAGGGGAGTTACAGTGTCAGCTCCAAAGGGGCGTTTCAGTGGTCGTGTCAGCTCCAACAGGGGAGTTACAGTGTCAGCTCCAACAGGGGAGTTACCGTGTCAGCTCAACACTGGGATGTTACAGTGTCGTGTCAGCCTCACACTGGGCTGGGGAGTTACAATGTCAGCTCCAACAGGGGGTTTACAGTGTCAGCTCCAACTGGGGAGTTTCAGCGCCTGTCAGCTCGCACTGGGAGTTTCAGCCCGTGTCAGCTCCAAACAGGGAGTTTCAGCGCGTGTCAGTTCCAACAGGGAAGTTTCAGCGCCGTGTCAGCTCCAACAGGGGAGTTTCAGCGTTTGTGCAGCTCCGACAGGGGGAGTTTCAAGCGTTTGTGTCAGCTCCAATATTGGAGTGTCAATGTCGTGTCATCTCCAA
>NC_036847.1:26272426-26279725 GCF_002910315.2 Salvelinus sp. IW2-2015 | reverse complement strand
TGCAGCTCCAACATTGGAGTTGTCAATTTCGTGTCAGCTCCAACAGGAGTTCAGCGTCGTGTCAGCTCCAACAGGGAGTTTCAGCGTTGTGTCAGCTCCAACAGAGGAGTTTCAGCGTTGTGTTCAGCTCACACTGGGGAGTTTCAGCGTGTCAGCTCACACGGGGAGTTTCATTCGTGTCACTACGGGGAGTTCAGCGCTGTGTCAGCTCCAACAGGGAGTTTCAGTGTCGTGTCAGCACCAACAGGGGAGTTTCAGCGTCGTTTCATTCCAACAGGGGAGTTTAGCGCCGTGTCAGCTCCAACAGGGAGTTTCAGCGCATCAGTTCCAACAGGAGTTTTAGCGCCGTGTAGCTCGAAACAGGGGAGTTCAGTGCGTGTCAGCTCCAACAGGGGAGTTTCAGTCGTGTCAGCTCAACAGGGAGTTCAGTGTCGTGTCAGCTCCAACAAGGGAGTTCAGTGTCGTGTCAGCTCCAACAGGGAGTTTCAATGTCGTGTCAGCTCAACAGGGGAGTTTCAGTGTCGTGTCAGCTCCAACAGAGGGTTTCAGTGTCGTGTCAGCTCCAACAGGGAGTTTACAGTGTCGTGTCAGCTCACACTGGGATGTTACAGTGTCGTGTCAGCTCACACTGGGCTGGGGAGTTACAATGTCAGCTCCAACAGGGGGTTTACAGTGTCAGCTCACACTGGGAGTTACTTGTGTCATTTCAGCTTACACCGGGAGTTGCAGTGTTGTCAGCTCAAACTGGGGAGTTACATTGTCATCTCCAACAGGGGAGTTACAGTGTCAGCTCCACAGGGGATTTACGTGTAATCTCCAACAGGGGAGTACGTGTCAGCTCCAACAGGGGAGTTACAGTGTCAGCTCCAACAGGGAGTTAATGTCAGCTCCAACAGGGAGTTACAGTGTCAACTCCAACAGGGATACAGTTCAGCTCCAACAGGGGAGTTACAGTGTCAGCTCCAACAGGGGAGTTATAGTAGCTCACAGGAGTTACAATGTCAGCTCAACAGGGGAGTTAACAGTGTTCAGCTCCAACAGGGGGAGTTTCAGCGCCGTGGTCAGCTCACACTGGGGAGTTGCAGTGTTTGTGTCAGCTCCAACAGGGGAGATACAGTGTCAGCTCACACTGGGGAGTTTACAGTGGCTGACACTGTAAACCCCCTGTTGGAGCTGACATTGTAACTCCCCAGCCCAGTGTGAGCTGACACGACACTGTAACATCCCAGTGTGAGCTGACACGGTAACTCCCCTGTTGGAGCTGACACTGTAACTCCCCTGTTGGAGCTGACACGACACTGAAACGCCCCTGTTGGAGCTGACACTGTAACTCCCCTGTTGGAGCTGACACGACATTGACACTCCCCTGTTGGAGCTGACACGACACTGTAACTCCCCTGTTGGCGCTGACACGACACTGAAACTCCCCTGTTGGAGCTGACAAAACGCTGAAACTCCCCTGTTGGAGCTGACACGACACTGAAACTCCCCTGTTGGAGCTGACATGACGCTGAAACTCCCCTGTCGGAGCTGACAAAACGCTGAAACTCCCCTTTTGGAACTGACACGGCGCTGAAACTCCCCTGTTGGAGCTAACACGGCGCTTTAACTTCCCTGTTGGAACTGACACGGCGCTGAAACTCCCCTGTTGGAGCTGACATGGCGCTGAGACTCCCCAGTGTGAGTTGACACAGCGCTGAAACTCCCCAGTGTGAGCTGACACAGCACTGAAACTCCCCTGTTGGAGCTGACACAATGCTGAAACTCCCCTGTTGGAGCTGACACGACGCTGAAACTCCCTTGTTGGAGCTGACACAACATTGAAACTCCCCTGTTGGAGCTGACACGACACTGAACATCCCCTGTTGGAGCTGACACGACACTGAAACTCCCCTGTTGGGGCTGACACGACACTGAAACTCCCCTGTTGGTGCTGACATAACGCTGAAACTCTTTTGTTGGAGCTGACGCCATAACTCCCCTGTTGGAGCTGACACTGAAACTCCCCTGTTGGAGCTGACACTGTGACTCCCCTGTTGGAGCTGACATTGTAACTCCCCTGTTGAAGCTGACACTGTAACTCCCTTGTTGGAGCTGACACTGTAACTCCTTTGTCTGAGCTGACATTGTAACTCCCCTGTTTGAGCTGACACTGTAACTCCCCTGTTTGAGCTGACACTGTAATTCCCCTGTTGGAGCTGACACTGTAACTCCCCTGTCTGAGCTGACATTGTAACTCCCCTGTCTGAGCTGACACTGAAACTCCCCTGTCTGAGCTGACACTGAAACTCCCCTGTTGGAGCTGACACGCGTGTCCAAGCCTTCAACTAGGGGAGTTTACATGTCAGCTGCAGACAGGGGAGTTCAGTGTCAGCTCAAACAGGGGAGTTACAGTGTCAGCAGCTCAACAGGGGAGTTACAGTGTCAGCTCAAACAGGGGAGTTACAGTGTAGCCCAACAGGGATTCAGTGTCAGCTCAACAAGGGGAGTTACAGTGTAGCTGCAAAAGGGAGTTACAATGCAGCTCAGACAGGGGAGTTTACAGTGTCAGCTCACAAGGGAGTTACAGTGTCAGCTCCAACAGGGGAGTTACAGTGTCAAGCTCCAACAGGGGAGTTACAATGTCAGCTCCAACAGGGGAGTCACAGTGTCAGCTCCAACGGGGAGTTTTCAGTGTCAGCTCCAACAGGGGAGTTCAGTGTTTGTGTCAGCTCAACAGGGGAGTTTCAATGTCGTGGTCAGCTCCAACAGGGGAGTTTCTGTGGTTTTGTGTCAGCTCCAACAGGGGGGTTCAATGTTGTGTCAGCTCCACAAGGGAGTTTAGAGTCGTGTTCAGCTTCCAACAGGGAGTTACCCGTGTCAAGCTCTAACAGGGGAGTTACAGTGTCGTGTCAGCTCCAACAGGGGAGTTTCAGTGTCAGCTCAGACAGGGGAGTTTCAGTGTCGCTCAGGACAGGGGAGTTACAATGTCAGCTCAGACAGGGAGTTCAGTGTCGTGCTAGCTAACAGGTTGCAGTGGTCAGCTCAAACAGGGGAGTTACAAGCTGCTCTGTCACGTCCAACAGGGGAGTTACAGTGGTCAGCTCAACACAGCTGGTGATGTTAGCGAGCGGCGTTGGCCCTTCACGTCCATATACAGGCGCGATTACCCTGATGGGAATCAGCGCTGTCAGACGGGGATGGTATTACAACGTGTCCAGCTCTCCCAACTAGGTAGTGGAGAGGTCTGAGAAGTGTCACTCACAGGGTGGAGTATATACGTCGTCAGCTCATACTTGGGAGTGGAATAACAATGTGCACGCCTCACTAAAGGTTACACAGTGGATCAGCCTCAACAGGCGCGAAGTTTCCAGCGTCGCAGTGCTCCAATCAGAGGCGCTTTACAGTGTTTCGTGGAGCTCCTAACAAGGGGTCCGTTCTCAACTGGTTTGTCTGTGTCAGATCGCAATCGAGAGAGATACTTCTGTGTATAGTGTCAGCCTCTAACATTGGGTAGGGGCTGATCAAACTGTGTGATGTCTCTCACACAAGGGGCAGCTTGTTTCTGAGGTCGTGTCAGACTCGCTCGAGAGAGAGGGCACGCTTTGTACCACTCCCTGTTTGAGCTGACACTGGTCATCTAACTAGGCGGAGCTTACAGCTCGCTCCGTTGTAGCTGATCGCAACTGAGGGAGACATGTTGTATCCCCTGGTCTGGAGCTGACATAGTGGATAAACAAGCTTGCCAGCTGTACACGTGGGGAGTGCTTGATCACTGTAGTCCAGACTCTAGCCCCTGTTTTGAGCTGGAAACGAACACTGTATCCCCTGTTAACAGAGGCGTGGAAGTTACAATCGTCCAGGCTCAGACACGAGGGGATGTGATAAACACGTGCTCAGCTCCCACAACCGCGGAGTTATCTAGCTGTTGGAGTGACCACGACTCTGATACCTCCACAAGCGTTGGTAGGTTTACTGGCAAGGCTGATACGCACTCAGCAGCTCAGAACAACAGGTTAACAGTGCTCAGCTCACGACGTGTGGGAGTTACAGAGTGTCAACAGCCATCTAGAACAGGACGCGAGAAGTCTCCTCTGGTTGGCAAAGGCTGATCGACTCCAGGCTATTGAATACCAACAAAGGGTACCGCTTATTGGTTCATTGTGTAATCGCAACACAGCAGCGGAACAAGTTTACAAGTGAATCTCACAGCCTCCAACAGGTGAGTTCACAGTGTCATGCGTCCACACAGGGGAGAAGTTTTCAGTGTCAGAGCTCCACCAGGGGTAGGTATAAACCTGGCGGATCAGCTCTCCAACAAGAAAAGAGTATTCACGCCGCTTATGTTCGTTAGGGAGCACCCAAGTGAACGATTTCTCACAGTCGTGTCACGTCCCCAAAGGCCGCGATGTTTGCTAGTGGGTGTGTTCCGGGTCTCAACGGGGATGTTCTCAGTGGCTGATGAGCTCAGCTCAATACGGCGCGCACGTTTGTCAATGGTGTGTCAGCTCGCAACAGAGAGGGAGCTCATGGGCGTCGTGTCAGCCCCGAACAACTGGGAGTGGTTCCAAGCCATTTCGTTGGTAGCTCCAACTCAGGGGTGTGTTTTCAGTGACGTCTGCCACTGTAACTGTGTCAGCTTCACCACTGGGCGACGTTTTTTCAGCGCTGTGTGTGAACTCACACTGGGGAGTCTCTAGCAGCCATGCGATATCAGCGCCAAACGGGGAGTTTCAGGCGCCGTGGTCATTCAACAGGGAAGTATACAAAGCCGCTCCGGTGGGAGCTCCCAACATGGGAAGATTTCAGCGCCGTCTGGTCTAGCTCTGTAGCTGACACAAGCGAGAGTTAGGTTTCATCAGTTTTTCCGTCAGCCTCCGACAATGGGTGGAGTTTCTGAGCAGCGGTACAATCGCTCAGCTCCGAGGGGTAGTTTCTCCCCAGTGTCGTGTCAGGTCTCTGCAGGAGGAGGCAGTATCTCCAACGGCTGTGTAATTGTCACAGTTCTCCACACTCGTTGAGGGGGGATGGTGACTTAAACAGTGTCGTGTCAGCGCCTCAACGGACTCCGCCCTTGTTTACAGTTGTCAGTTGAGTCAGCTTCCGCATACAACGTGGCCGCATGGTTGGAAGGGGCTGACAATACTGGTACAGTCGTCCTCACGCCTCGCTTTAGAAGCATGGGGAAAGGACGTCTATGATGATCGTCCCTTCTGCTCTGACTGACATTGTAACTCCCGCCTGTTTGAAGCCTGACACTGTATCCACAACAGGTCCGCGCTGTTTCCGTCGTCGGTGTCAGCTTCAAGCAGGGGAGATGTCTTGAAAAGCTGTACTTCGTAACTCCCCTGTTTGAGGCTGTACCACAACACTGGGGGTAAGTTAATCCCGCTTGTCAGCTGGGTAGCCAGACACACTGGTGATGCTTACGTGAGCTCCCCCGTGTTGTTAGAGCTCAGGACACTCGAGCGACCTGGTTGAACGGCGCAGCCGTCTGAGCTTAGAATGTCAGCTCCAACAGGGCGTTCAGTTCGTACGTCCAAAGGGAGTTACAGTTCTCCTGTTCCTAACGAGCGTGAGTATATGGCACTCATGGTGTAAGTGCTGCGTCAGCTACAGGACGCTGGGTGAGTAAGCATTCAGCTACCGGGCACAGCTCACGGACATGGGAAGTTTCCAGCGCCGTGTCAGCTCCAACCCAGCGGCGAGTGTTGGTTTCAGCGCCGTGTTCAGTCAACAGGGAAGTTTCAGCCGGATCCGACCCGTGGATCACAGCTCCACACCACGACAGGGAGTTTCAGCGTTTTGTCAGCTCCGACAGGGGAGTTTCAGCGTTGTGTCAGCTCCAATATTGGAGTGTCAATGTCGTGTCATCTCCAACAAGGGAGTTTCAGCGTCGTGTCAGCTCCAACAGGGGAGTTTCAGCGTTGTGTCAGCTCCAACAGAGGAGTTTCAGCGTTGTGTCAGCTCACACTGGGAGTTTCAGCGCCGTGTCAGCTCACACTGGGGAGTTTCAGAGCCGTGTAGCTCCAACAGGGAGTTTCAGCGCCGTGTCAGCACCAACAGGGGAGTTTCAGCGCCGTTTCAGTTCCAACAGGGGAGTTTTAGCGCCGTGTCAGTTCCAGCAGGGGAGTTTCAGCATTTTGTCATCACAAACAGGGTTATTTCAGTGTCGTGTAAGCTCAAACAGGGGAGTTTCAGCGCCGTGTTAGCTCCAACAGGGGAGTTTCCGCGTCGTGTCAGCTCCTACAGGGGAGTTTCAATGTCGTGTCAGCTCCAACAGGTGAGTTTCAGTGTCGTGTCAGCTCCAACGGGAGTTTCTGTGTTTGTGTCAGCTCAACAGAGGAGTTTCAGTGTCGTGTCAGCTCCAACAGGGGCGTTTCAGTGTCGTGTCAGCTCCAACAGGGGGTTTCAATGTCGTGTCAGCTCCAACAGGGGAGTTTCTGTGTTTGTGTCAGCTCCAACAAGGGAGTTTCAGTGTCGTGTCAGCTCCAACAGAGGAGTTTCAGTGTCGTGTAAGCTCCAACAGGGGCGTTTCAGTGTCGTGTCAGCTCCAACAGGGGAGTTTCAATGTCGTGTCAGCTCAACAGGGGAGTTTCTGTGATGTGTCAGCTCCAACAAGGGAGTTTCAGTGTCGTGTCAGCTCCAACAGGGGCGTTTCAAGTGTCGTGTCGCTCCAACAGGGAGTTCAGTGTCGTGTCAGCTCCAACAGAGGAGTTTCAGTGTCGTGTCAGCTCCCACGGGGCGTTTCAGTGTCGTGTCAGCTCCAACATGGGAGTTTCAATGTGGTTTCAGCTCCAACTTTGGAGTTACGGTGTCAGCTCCAACAGGGCGTTTCAGTGTCAGCTCCAACAGGGGAGTTACCGTGTCAGCTCCAACAGGGGAGTTACAGTGTCGTGTCAGCTCACACTGGGATGTTACAGTGTCGTGTCAGCTCCCACTGGGCTGGGGAGTTACAATGTCAGCTCCAACAGGGGGTTTACAGTGTCAGCTCACACTGGGGAGTTACTGTGTCATTTCAGCTTACACTGGGGAGTTGCAGTGTCATTTCAGCTTACACTGGGGAGTTGCAGTGTTGTCAGCTCAACTGGGGAGTTACATTGTCATCTCCAACAGGGGAGTTACAGTGTCAGCTCAACAGGGGAGTTACAGTGTAATCCTCAAACAGGGGAGTTAACAGTGTCAGCTCCAACAGGAGAGTTACAATGTCAGCTCCAACAGGAGAGTTACAATGTCAGCTCCAAACAGGAGGTTACAATTTCAGCTCCAACAGGAGAGTTACAATGTCAGCTCAACAGGGGTGTTACAATTTCAGCTCCA
>NC_036847.1:26211620-26271253 GCF_002910315.2 Salvelinus sp. IW2-2015 | reverse complement strand
GGTCAATACTGAAAACTGCTCACACCAATGTCCTTCAGTGTCGTGTCAGCTCCAACAGGAGGAGTTTCAGTGTCGCGTCAGCTCCAACAGGGGAGTTACCGTGTCAGCTCTAACAGGGGAGTTACAGTGTCGTGTCAGCTCCAACAGGGGAGTTTCAGTGTCAGCTCAGACAGGGGAGTTACAGTGTCAGCTCAAACAGGGGAGTTACAGTGTCAGCTCCAACAGGGGAGTTACAGTGTCAGCTCAAACAGGGGAGTTACAATGTCAGCTCAGACAGGGGAGTTACAGTGTCAGCTCAACAGGGAGTTACAATGTCACTCAGACAGGGAGTTCAGTGTCAGCTCAAACAGGGGATTACAGTGTCAGCTCCAACAGGGAGTTACAGTGTCAGCTCAAACAGGGGAGTTACAGTGTCAGCTCCAACAGGGAGTTACAGTGTCAGCTCAAACAGGGGAGTTACAGTGCAGCGCAAACAGGGAGTTACAATGTCAGCTCAGACACGGGGAGTTACAGTGTCAGCTCCAACAAGGGAGTTACAGTGTCAGCTCCAACAGGGGAGTTACAGTGTCAGCTCCAACAGGGGAGTTACAATGTCAGCTCCAACAGGGAGTCACAGTGTCAGCTCCAACAGGGGAGTTTCAGTGTCAGCTCCAACAGGGGAGTACAGTGTTGTGTCAGCTCAAACAGGGGAGTTTCAATGTCGTGTCAGCTCCAACAGGGGATTTCGTGTTGTGTCAGCTCCAACAGGGAGGTTCAATGTTGTGTCAGCTCCAACAAGGGAGTTTCAGAGTCGTGTCAGCTCCAACAAGGGAGTTACCGTGTCAGCTCTAACAGGGGAGTTACAGTGTCGTGTCAGCTCCACAGGGGAGTTTCAGTGTCAGCTCAGACAGGGGAGTTTCAGTGTCAGCTCAGACAGGGGAGTTACAATGTCAGCTCAGACAGGAGTTACAGTGTCAGCTCAAACAGGGGTTACAGTGCAGCTCCAACAGGGGATTACAGTGTCAGCTCAAACAGGGGAGTTACAGTGTCAGCTCAAACAGGGGAGTTACAATGTCAGCTCAGACAGGGGAGTTACAGTGTCAGCTCCAACAAGGGAGTTACAGTGTCAGCTCCAACAGGGGAGTTACAGTTGTCAGCTCCAACAGGGGAGTTACAATGTCAGCTCCAACAGGGGAGTCACAGTGTCAGCTCCAACAGGGGAGTTTCAGCGTCAGCTCCAACAGGGGCGTTTCAGTGTCGTGTCAGCTCCAACAGGGGAGTTTCAATGTCGTGTCAGCTCCAACAGGGAGTTTCTGTGTTGTGTCAGCTCCAACAGGGGAGGTTCAATGTTGTGTCAGCTCCAACAAGGAGTTCATTCGTGTCAGCTCCAACAGGGGAGTTACCCTGTGTCAGCTCTAAACAGGGGAGTTACAGTTGTCTGACACTGTAACTCCCCTGTCTGAGCTGACATTGTAACTCCCCTGTTTGAGCTGACACTGTAACTCCCCTGTTGGAGCTGACACTGTAACTCCCCTGTTTGAGCTGACACTGTAACTCCCCTGTCTGAGCTGACACTGAAACTCCCCTGTTGGAGCTGACACAACACTGTAACTCCCCTGTTAGAGCTGACACGGTAACTCCCCTGTTGGAGCTGACGCGACACTGAAACTCCCCTGTTGGAGCTGACACGACACTGAAGGACATTGGTGTGAGCAGTTTTCAGTATTGACCATGTTGCCATAGGAAACCAACCACGGAGGAGTGAGGGAATGTAGGGAGAGAGAGATTATAAGCAGGAGGAGGGAGGGGTCTCTTATCATTAATTTACATGTGTTGATGTCTGTATGATAGCCAGATCCCACATTTGGTTTTGCTTCCCAACCAGCCAGGCAACCTCCCTTTGGTCCCTCTAGCTCATCAGAGAGAGAGAGGGGCCCTTGTCTAACCCACACACACTGAGCGAGCCAGGAGGATTGTGTCTGGACTGGAGAGAGTTATACACATTCATCTATTAGCCCATTATTGTTGATGGCTGCTCTTTTCACGTTTCATTTCATTACACATATGCACAGCGGTACACCAGCTTGGTCTCAGAACATTTTGTATTATTCTGTACATAAATCCATGACATTCCATTTAGTATGATATGTTACATTTCGTATGGTACTGTATGTATTAATTTGTAGATGTTCATAACCCATTTCATATGATATGTTACAAATTATAATTCTTATTATTATGAATTTGCAAAATTTACAATATGTTACGAATTTGCAAACAAACTATAAGTTACACATTTGGAAAACATATGATATGTTACGAATTCTAGCTGTCTAACTTATGCTAGGATTTAGGGTTAGGGGTCAGGGTTAAGGTTAGGAGTTACGGAAGGGTTAGCTAAAAGGGTTAGGGGAAGGGTTATCTGACATGCTACGTAGTTGCAAAGTAGCTAAAAAGTAATGAGTAGTTGAAAAGTTACTAATTACCTAAAATGCTAAAGTTGTCCGTGATGAGATTTAAACGTGCACCTTTAGGTTGCTACACGTTCGCGTTATACGCCCACCATACCAAACGTAACATATCATACTAATTTGTATCCCGGATTTATGTTTACTATATTACGTCTAGTCTATGAGACCAGGCTGGGTACACAGACAAGTAAACTATTAGTGGAACTTCAACCAAAGAATCAGTAAATACAGGCAAGACGTTCTCTTTTAACTTGATGAACTTGAGGACAGACAGTGTAAGTTTAAACTAACAGTGCAAGTTTAAGACTTTGAGTTTAAGACTTTGGGCGTGGTTCTGTGTTTGTGCAGAGTGTGCGTGCGTGTGTCCAGCTCCTTTCAAGACAGGGTCCAGGTCCATCCTCTCCACAGCCCCATCCAGCCCTGTGGAGAGCGTTTCCTGGCCCCTCACTGATGTCATCATGGCACCAACGGAACAGATTGTCTCATTGTGCTCATGAGCAGCTCGGGTCTCCATAAAGAAACGCATAAAATGTGGTTGCCAGATTTGTATGGGTGCAGAAGGGAAAAATGGCAAGATGATATTTTGTTTGCTTCGCACTGCTACAGCACGTGGCAGAGTAATGTAGTGAGGCTGTGGCTAGCTGTGGCTCAGGAACAGGGAAGCCAGTTACCTAAGTCCACTGGGAACACCACACACACACACACACACACACACACACACACACACACACACACACACACACACATAGAGTAGACATGTGACAGGAACCAGGCCAGGTAATGACAGCTCAGCTCTGAGTAAAACCTCTGTGTGATCACAGCAGGACCAACGGAAACGTAGAGACATCTTGAAAAGCTCACCTAATGGAAGAGGTCATGGAGAACAGTGGAACATGCAATTCATGCTCCAGTGCAGCACTAGAAAATTAACCAGTGTGTGTCTCCATATCCCCAGGAGGATGTAAGGAGGATGTGACTTTTGCCATTTGGCTGCTGTAACCGATCTGGCTTAGGGGGCCAGAACTCAGCTGACTCCCCAGCCCAGCCCAACCAGGAGCAATGTTGTGTGGAAAGATCAACAAGCTGTGTTGCATCATGTTTACTCCGCACAACATCTTTCTGCTTTCAACGATGCCTTAATTACAGACCATTTAACCCTGATTTACCTGGCTTTTCTAGATGCTCGCTCTCGGTATAAGAGAGTCTAAAATGTAAATATTGTGACGTTTTTGATTATTTATTGTGAAGACGTCTTTATTCTCACTTACTCACTGTGTCCCTGTGTCCTCCTTTTTCCTTCTGCACTTCCTTCTACATTCTTTTACCATTGTGATAGCTATCTCTGACCCTTCCTATTTTCCCAGTGTAAGGGATGCAGGGTGGGGAAGTAGACCAGAGACTAAACCAAAACAAACATCTCTACACTGAATTAAATGGGCAGACAGGCCACGCAACAGGACTTTTGTCCCTTGCTCTCTATCTAACCTCTAATTAGGGCCTAGTTCTTCTCTGGGGAGGGCTGGGGATGTGGCCTTGTCTGGCCTGTAGCGGGGTTGGGTCCTGGGGGCCTCCAACAGGGTGGGGTCTAGCCCAGCTGATGTCAGTCTCCCTGGGGATCCATGGTCCGTCTCTCTCCTTGGCCCTGCCTAGTTTTAGGGAGATGATCAGGAGGTCCTTTGACGTCATGCAGCCACTCAGAGACAGACAGGCCTCAGGCTCAGCCTACAGCCTGGGCTCGCCTCCCCACCCAAGCCACAGAGACGGCACCTTGGCTGTTACTAACTCTCCCACTTCCAGATGTCAGTAGTAGAACCCTGACTTCCCTGATTCTCCTAGGCTAGACTGTCACCTCAGACCCAGGCCACGGTGGAATTCCTCCAGGCTTCCAGAGCCTCCAGAGAATGCCTGCGGCCAGAGGAATGTACAGGGAGGCTGGACAGGGATCCTATTCCTACTAGTCAGCAAGTCAACTGAGCCCCTCTGTACTGGGACACCTTCCATTAAGTGTCCATGTAGCCTATAGTAGAACAATGTGGACACCCCTGTTCTGTTCTGCCAGCCTGTAGTTACTAGACAGCCACACCAGCCTGCCCTGCATGAAGCACTGGCCAGAAAAACTGTTTCCCTGGTAACCAAATACAGCTTACAGTTTTTCCTCTCCTGTGACCAGACGGCCAGTCCAAACACCAAACCACAATCTGGAAAAAACCTGCATTGGAACAGTCACCGGGTCCCACTCTCTGTCTACATGAAAATAACTTGATAACTATTTATGCTTCTGAAACCAGGATGGTCAGGATGGTTGTTTTTAAACAAAACACGAACAGGGTGACTTTTTTTGTGAATTAGCGACGGACGTTGGAACATTGTCCATGCACATCCTTGGACAGGAAATGGCTCTTACGTCACTTGGCACACAGTGACCTCACTAAGCCTCAGAGCTGAGGAGACCGGGCCCATCAATAATACCCAGAACAGCCAGCAGGCCTCCCACAGAGACACACACAGCAGGTTCACCAATCACCACACAATGTCACGGAGAGAGAGAGCCACCAGTCAAAAGCAAATGGTTCATAATGCCACAGGCATATTACAGTATACTGTAACTGCCACTCAATTTCCACCTCTGCTGGCTATACATCTCTACACTGCTATTGAAATCCACTCGAGAGCAAAGAGAAGAATCGTGGATGAGGCTTTGTTGTGGGTTTGAAAAATGGTCTGAAACATGGCTCTGGTATTTCTTCAGCGCTAACAACGCTGTCATCTAAATTTCGACAGGCAGCCCCTCCGTAACATAAAACCTCAGTTTCCTAAATAGACCGTCCATCTCATTACTGAAGGATAGGCCAGGCCTTGTTCCTCTATACCAAGGCTGCGATCCAAAATGGCATCCTATTCCCTACGTAGTACACTGCTTTTTACCAAGGACTCCGGTCAAAGTAGCCTAGAACACTATATTGGGAATAGGGTGTCATTTGGGACACAAGCCAAATACCAGCTGCTCTGACAGGCTTGTTCTTTGCCTCACAGCTCCCACTGTCAGAACCAAAGCTGCCTGGGCTGTTACTGTTGCTGAATGCAGATGTTGCTGGATGGCTTCCAACAGCTTTTTGACATCAGAGTAGGGAGTGAAAGGGGAGAGGTTGTGTTAGAGGATATGTAAATGTATAGTTCCCCTCCAATGGCTAGCTTTATACAATGGTTTGGATTAAGGAGGGATGAAGGAAAAGCAGAAAGATGGTGGGAAGACTAAAAGACACACTGCCTGGTTAAACTCCCTGATTTTCCCCCATAGAGGAGACCATCCCAGACACCTGGGTCCTTGCTGTTGCCTCACACTCTCTCACTCTCTCTCCCTCAAACTGCCATGAGAACAGAAAGTCCCAGTGCCATCCAAAGCAGGAACAGGATGTAATCTTGTGTTTTCAATTAGCCAGCAGCATAAAGAAGGGCCCCAACGACCGAAGCATTTCTAGCTGAACATTAATTACAAGGAGCAATTACTCTAGCAGTGAAAGGGCCTCAGCCAAGCCTCATTAAAAGACCCTTTATTCCTCAGGCTAAATTGTACACACCMCCATAAAGAGGCATGCCTCACTCTGCCTTCTCCTGACAAGCATGCCTTGCCTTAGACGACGTATACTTGTCATATACTTACTGTTATTGTAAACCTGCTGTGGTCTTATATGCTGACAGTCTGTGACATTACCATGACCTGGGATCTTCCAAACATGAGCTAAGTAAGTTTGTGATAAGCTTTCATCGCTGCCTGAGCTCATGTAACAAGCATTGGTGATGACGCACATACTCCATGTCGATCTTTAGAAATTTCCCCTAATTTCAGGGTTGTTCATTAGTTTAACTCTGTATGACTTGAGTGTGGAAGACTGTTGTCTACAAGCTCCCAAGTGTTTCTGCTCCCTGTCCAAGGCTGCTGTGGTGTGTTGAAATCAAAGAGAACTAGGAGGAGAGGAGAGGGTTGTTGCTCCTCGTTTGAATCCCAATGGTACTCTATTCCCTATATAGTCCACTACTTTTGACTAACTCCATATTGGCCATGTTCAAAAGTAGTGCACTATATAGGGAATAGGGTGTCATTTGGGACACACCCTTGTTAAAGCTCCAACAGCTATAAAACTGCACCAGGGTGCCAGGGGATCATGGAACATAAAGATTGCTAGAAACAGCATAATGAGGAGAGGATGATTTGAATGGTAACACACCGTCTGTAATTCATTAAGACTGTTTAGTTGGGTAAATATGGTTGCTAGAGTCTGCAGTCTTTTGTATTTGTCTGGTTCATTGCCCTAGAAGGGTAATCATTCTGGGCAATTGTGATTGTTCTTATCCTTGGTTTTGTTGCCTTTTTTAATAAGTTTTCTTTGGAATAGGGTTGATAGAAGCCAAAGCCCAAATGAAGATGTTCTGTTGAACAGAACAGTTACTTGTGGAGTGTGTTGATGTAGTCCAGAGTGTGAGGCCATAGAATGGACAAAGGGGAGTGAGAAGTTTTCCTGTCGAACCCTCTAGCCAGATTGACACTGACAAACAAGATGATTTCAACTTTATTTTGACTGGTACCTATTACCTTTGACAAAACCACTGAGGCAACTGCCATTTAACTGTAATCCAGCTCTAATGATTTGGTCTCATGGTCTTTGGATCGTGACTATAGGCCCACGAGGACAGGACACGCACCCAACACCCTGCTCCCTCTGACATAACACAGTCATCTGCCAGACTGTTACGTAAAAAGCCCCACACCCTCCTCTGGATGACGTGAGTCCACGTCAACCATCCTGACTTGGGACTGATGGAATGCTAGTCAATAGCTGAGGGCCATGAGAAGAAAAGAGGGCCAATATTCTGCACTTGTTTATGTTGGCCTGAAATGTTGTCTGTTAAAGAGAGCGTTATGGAGTCAAACCATGGAGATATGAAGGGCACAATCTTATCATACAGGGCCTCTCCCCGTTGGTAATGGCATGCCTCTCTCCTTGAACTGAACACAGTTTGATGTCCATTCGCACAGAACCCATCTCACTCCCAATACTGGTATTCAGATGTCCAATCAACTAACACATGATGGAGCTATCTTTCCTCTTTGTGTTGGTCTTCACTGTGCCGAGTTGTGTGTCCATATTCATTGAGACTTTATGGTTCACACCACCCTGAATGACTGTGCTGTCTAGCCATGCTTTTTTGTTGTTGTACCTGTTATTTAACTTATTTCTTTAAAATGCTCAGACATGTAAAAAGATGTGGTGTAAGGAGAGACAAGGATTGTATTCCCCCAAATCATAGGAATGCACATTGTGTCTGTCCCTCTTTCACCCAAGTTGGAATACTTTGGAATACGGACATCACAATGGCTCACTCTACTGTGCCACAGGCACTGAATTAGTGGCACAAATGATGCAGCTCCTGGAGTACCAGCCCAGCCGTGAAATTAAACACGTTCACGTGTTTTTCTCTCTCTCCATATAGCTCTAAAGCTAGCTAGTTTTCCCTCTCTCCACAGAAAACTAGGGCTCCTTACATGAAATGTATTCCGTGCAGCATGACATCATGCAGCATTTCTAACCCAGCCCATTTCACTGCTACATATTTGAGAGTCTACATAACTGCTGAATCAAAGCCACGGGAAAATGGAACATAAACTCAATCAGTGTTTGTGATGAAAGTGTGTAGTTTGAACATCTGGCTTGGATAAGAGTAAAATGTTAGTTCAGCTTAACACTTTCACCATTAAGTTGAGTCATAGAAAGCTTCCCCCACCTCTGTCTTCTTCTCTCTTTTCTCTTTGTCTCTCTCTTACTCTTTCGATCTCTCCTCGTCTGTCTCAGTCAGTGGCTGACACCTCTAAAAAAAGGTTTGCATTGGCATTCCTGCTGCAACATCTGATCCCTACATGTACCATTGGAATGCATGGCCTTCCGTTGTCAGGTGCTTAGGAGCCCTAATGGCTACACAGAGGCTCCCATCTCAGTTACCCTCTGTCATCTTTTAGTCACCATAGCCATGCTGCAACTGCTGTAGATACAGCTCAACTGTAACTGTAGCCTCCAACTGTAACTCACCACAGTGGAGCTCCAGTGTCTGGGGGTCATGTGGTTGGTCTCAATGTTCTATCCCCAGATGCAGGCTTTGCATGCTATGCTGCTATCAGACTATCCACAAACACGCATATTTGTATGAAAGATAATCCCAGTGGCCCCTGGGAAATTAGTTTATTGGTTTCCAGATATATCCAGAGGCCTGTACTGTATGGTTCATGTCCGGCTCTTCTGAGTAGAAGCACAAAGAAGGTTCTTTAGTAGAACCCTGGAATCAGCTGTTCTCCTCTCATTCCCTCTCTGGGCTAATGACATCACTAGCCCTAAATCCACTGTGTCATTGATTAAACCTTATCCACAGCAAATACCCTCCATGAACAAGACCACAACTGTCCTCTGAACTGATGCTGGATTCATCAAAACACCAAGACATGAAAAATAACTCCTGGGCCTCCTGAGTGGTCTAAGGCACTGCATCACAGTGCTAGCTACGCCACTAGAGATTCTGGGTTCGTTTCCAGGCTCTGTCGCAGCCGGACGCGACCGGGAGACCCATGGGGCGGCGAACAATTGCCCCAGAGTCGTCCGGGTTAGGGGAGAGTTTGGCCGGCCGGGATGTCCTTATGCCATCGCGCACTAGCAAATCCTGTGGCGGGCCGGGCGCGGTGCATGCTGACAGGGTCACCAGGTGAACGGTGTTTCCTTCGACACATTGGTGTGGCTCGCTTCTGGGTTAAGTGGGCATTGTGTCAAGAAGCAGTGCGGCTTGGTTGGGTTGTGTTTCGGAGGACGCACGGCTCTTGACCTTCGCCTCTCCTGATTCTCTACGGGAGTTGCAGCGATGAGTCAAGACTGTAACTACCAATTGGATACCACAAAATGGGGGGTAAAAGTAACAAACATTTAAAAAATAGATATAATAATAATTTAAACTCCCCAATATAGAGACAATGTTAACTGACCATGAAACATTAAAGTAGTCTTCTTCTGGAGAATAAGGAGTATTGACATCATGGAACTTGATCTCCAACCTCTTTATGTCTGTACAGCCAGAGAGCTGTAGTTTAGAAACGTGGTTGAAAAGGGGGGATAATGGGGGCAGATATGGGACAGGGATCATGGGGGAAGATATGGGACAGGGATCATGGGGGCAGATATGGGACAGGGATCATGGGGGCAGATATGGGACAGGGATCATGGGGGCAGACATGGACAGGATCATGGAGCATATGGAACAGGGATCATGGGGCAGATATGGGACAGGGATCATGGGGGCAGACATGGGACAGGGTCATGGGGGCAGATATGGGACAGGGATCATGGAGGCAGATATGGGAACAGGGTGATCATGGGGGCAGATATGGGACAGGGATCATGGGGGCAGATATGGGACAGGGATCATGGGGGCAGATATGGGACAGGGATCATGGAGGCAGATATGGGACAGGGATCATGGAGGCAGAATATGGACAGGGATCATGGAGGCAGATATGGGACAGGGATCATGGGGCAGATATGGGACAGGGATCATGGAGGCAGATATGAGACAGGGATCATGGAGGCAGATATGGGACAGGGATCATGGGGGCAGATATGGGGACAGGGATCATGGGGGCAGATATGGGACAGGGAATATGGGGGCAGATATGGGACAGGGATCATGGGGGCAGATATGGGACACATTATTTAAAAATCAGTACCACCAGCTCCTACAAAACACCAGTCATCTAGGCCGTACACACACACACACAACTGAATCACCACGGCAACCATCTACAGCTGATTATGTTCCCGGGTTTGGCAGAAATGTTCCAATGTTGTGTTCCAATACCTTATGCTGACCATTCCTTGGCAATTCACATAGCAGTGCCGGTGGCATACAAGTGTCAACTATGTAGCAGGTTAGTGTGATTGGTGGAGTGTGGTCTGGAATGGAGGAGGATATAGGGAGGACTTGTGGCAACATCCCTGTGCTATTCTCCATGTGAAACCCAAGAGCTGTTAACCTGAACAGGAATGGGAAACGTTCTACTCATGTAAGGGTTTTATTTCAAACAATTTCACAATATTAATCAACATGGTTGATAGTTGGTTGAACATCTAATAACCATTTGTAAGAAGACTCCAAATAAAGTAACTAAATAGCCTACAATTAAAGGCATAGTAAAAGCACAATACATGTATCTCTGTTTCAGATTAAGATGAATCTTAATGTGCCTTTCTAATGTGCCGTGCGCATGTTCCTTTCCACTTTAGAGTAACATTAAGCTCTTCACTGTTTATTTCCATCCTTCTGGTTAGTCTGGCATAGTGTTCCCCCAGTTTACACTGTGCCAAAGAGCTTATGTTTTACTGTCCCAGTGCCCAGATGAGCCACTATGGAGTTCTGGAGAAGTCATCACGCAGACCGAACCAACACCAGTACCACCAGTCTCATCTTTTAACCATAACATCACCAGGCAATTATCATCTATATTAACAGACTTAAGAGTATGGTTTGGATCTGACTGCAGAAGCTTCCACTCACACCTTCCCAACATGAGGAAAAGAGAGGTACCCGTATAAACAGAAATACCCACTACACACACAGTATGACAGTTTCCACCACCTAAGGGGCGTCATCTTGTGGATGTAATTTTACTCCCTGCTGAGTCACTTTCCCATATCTCTCTTTCACGCACATCCATTCATTCTTCCCAACCATCCTGCTGGCTAATAGTATAAACAGGATGCATCTCCACTGGAGAAGCAGGAAACAAACACAGGATGAACTTCCTTCTCCTATTAAACTTCTGGAAATACAGATGAAAAGCCCCCAAACACACGGCGAAGATCAAATTGAACTTCCAGAAGTATATTTCCCCAATTTAAAAAGATTTAATCTGAGTTAAAGCTGCCTGATGGCCCTACATCTGAAATGAGCAGAGAATGTTTTAGAAGGAGTGTGCGTTCCATCCCTGCAAAGTGTGTGGTTACACACACACACACACACACACACACACACTGTTCTCAGGATGTGGTCCATCATTATTTTTAATGGCAACTTTCCCCATTGTGTCGGCTAGCCACACCCACAACTTTTTACCAGCCCTAAACTCCTAAAAGCTCATAGCTGCCTCATGTCACACCATAATAACAAAAGTATTACAGAACTCACTTGTGAAAAAGCCATATGTAATTTAAGACAATTGAAACTACATTATGGAAAATTTTATTGGCATGTTCACCTCTCGGGGGAAAGTTTAAGTTAGGAATTCATGTTGCACATGCTCATAAACACTCCCATGGCTTGCTATACCTGGGTCAGTCAGGCTTAGGTTTATTGAGGTACCATGCTTAGAGTTAGCTTACTAGAGTTATCCATAGTTCAAGATTGAGCATGTAAGACACAGAACTTCTGAGCCATGAGGTAGAGAGGTGTAAAGAGATGTACTACTCACTGTGTAGGAACAGAGCACAGAGAACCAGGGCTAGAGTCAACCCTCGCCAGGACCCATTCATTCTTCTCATGGACACAGCCATCCTCCAGTCCTTTGTGAGTGCAGCCGGTGTCTGTGTGTGTTTCCCTGTAGGAGTGTGTGAGAGAGTAAGAGCGAGCTAAGTGAGTGTTTGAGCGCTGGGGGAGTCTGTGTGTGTTTCCTGTGAATGCTCGCAGAGCGTGACAGACTGGCAGGATAAAGCGTGGCTTGTGTTCCTCTGTTTTTATATGGCCCCTCTCCTTTGCCCTCCCTCTCCCCCCCCTCTCTCTCCCTCTCTCTTCCCCTCTCTCTCCCGCTCCCTCCTTTCTCCACACCCCTTTTCTTACTGGTTGGGTTTAACCCCTCTTTAAGGCAGCTGGTCCTCCTCGTTTGTGTGCGTAAGAAAGAGCGCGTGTAAGAACCCAAGTCAGTGARTGAGCAGTGCATACTGTAGTAAGTTTGTGTGAGTGCAATGGTAATATAATGCTGGTGTGACTTGCGTATCGAGCCATCTGTCTGTCTGAGGCATACATCATTAGTACACATTTGTTAAAAACTAAGTAAATTCACATCAGGCTATACGATACCACAAGTGAACTAGCACCACAGCTGTATATTTGGAGTTGACCCCAACCATTACATTTACATTTAAGTCATTTAGCAGACGCTCTTATCCAGAGCGACTTACAAATTGGTGCATTCACCTTATGATATCCAGTGGAACAACCACTTTACAATAGTGCATCTAACTCTTTTAAAGGGGGGGGGGGGGGTTGAAAGGATTACTTTATCCTATCCTAGGTATTCCTTAAAGAGGTGTGGTTTCAGGTGTCTCCGGAAGGTGGTGATTGACTCCGCTGACCTGGCGTCGTGAGGAGAGTTTGTTCACCATTGGGGTGCCAGAGCAGCGAACAGTTTTGACTGGGCTGAGCGGGAACTGTACTTCCTCAGTGGTAGGGAGGCGAGCAGGCCAGAGGTGGATGAACGCAGTGCCCTTGTTTGGGTGTAGGGCCTGATCAGAGCCTGAAGGTACGGAGGTGCCGTTCCCCTCACAGCTCCGTAGGCAAGCACCATGGTCTTGTAACGGATGCGAGCTTCAACTGGAAGCCAGTGGAGAGAGCGGAGGAGCGGGGTGACGTGAGAGAACTTGGGAAAGTTGAACACCAGACGGGCTGCGGCGTCTGGATGAGTTGTAGGGTTTAATGGCACAGGCAGGGAGCCCAGCCAACAGCGAGTTGCAGTAATCCAGACGGGAGATGACAAGTGCCTGGATTAGGACCTGCGCCGCTTCCTGCGTGAGGCAGGGTCGTACTCTGCGAATGTTGTAGAGCATGAACCTACAGAACGGGTCACCGCCTTGATGTTAGTGAGAACGACAGGGTTTGTCCAGGATCACGCCAAGGTTCTTAGCACTCTGGGAGGAGGACACAATGGAGTTGTCAACCGTGATGGCGAGATCATGGAACGGGCAGTCCTTCCCCGGGAGGAAGAGCAGCTCCGTCTTGCCGAGGTTCAGCTTGAGGTGTGATCCGTCATCCACACTGATATGTCTGCCAGACATGCAGAGATGCGATTCACCACCTGGTTATCAGAGGGGGGAAAGGAGAAGATTAATTGTGTGTCGTCTGCATAGCAATGATAGGAGAGACCATGTGAGGATATGACGAGCCAAGTGACTTGGTGTATAGCGAGAATAGGAGAGGGCCTAGAACAGAGCCTGGGGGACACCAGTGGTGAGAGCACGTGGTGCGGAGACAGATTCTCGCCACGCCCCTGGTAGGAGCGACCTGTCAGGTAGGACGCAATCCAAGCGTGGGCCGCGCCGGAGATGCCCAGCTCGGAGAGGGTGGAGAGGAGATCTGATGGTTCACAGTATCAAAGGCAGCCGATAGGTCTAGAAGGATGAGAGCAGAGGAGAGAGAGTTAGCTTTAGCAGTGCGGAGCGCCTCCGTGACACAGAGAAGATTAGTCTCAGTTGAATGACTAGTCTTGAAACCTGACTGATTTGGATCAAGAAGTCATTCTGAGAGAGATAGCAGGAGAGCTGGCCAAGGACGGCACGTTCAAGAGTATTGGAGAGAAAGAAAGAAGGGATACTGGTCTGTAGTTGTTGACATCGAGGGGATCGAGTGTAGGTTTTTTCAGAAGGGGTGCAACTCTCGCTCTCTTGAAGACGGAAGGGACGTAGCCAGCGGTCAAGGATGAGTTGATGAGCGAGGTGAGGTAAGGGAGAAGGTCTCCGGAAATGGTCTGGAGAAGGGAGGAGGGATAGGTCAAGCGGGCAGGTTGTTGGGCGGCCGGCCGTCACAAGACGCGAGATTTCATCTGGAGAGAGAGGGGAGAAAGAGGTCAAAGCACAGGGTAGGGCAGTGTGAGCAGAACCAGCGGTGTCGTTTGACTTAGCAAACGAGGATCGGATGTCGTCGACCTTCTTTTCAAAATGGTTGACGAAGTCATCAGCAGAGAGGGAGGAGGGGGGAGGAGGGGGAGGAGGATTCAGGAGGGAGGAGAAGGTGGCAAAGAGTCCTAGGGTTAGAGGCAGATGCTTGGAATTTAGAGTGGTAGAAATTGGCTTTAGCAGCAGAGACAGAAGAGGAGAATGTAGAGAGGAGGGAGTGAAAGGATGCCAGGCCGCAGGGAGGCGAGTTTTCCTCCATTTCCGCTCGGCTGCCGGAGCCTGTTCTGTGAGCTCGCAATGAGTCGTCGAGCCACGGAGCAGGAGGGGAGGACCGAGCCGGCCTGGAGGATAGGGGACATAGAGAGTCAAAGGATGCAGAAAGGGAGGAGAGGAGGGTTGAGGAGGCAGAATCAGGAGATAGGTTGGAGAAGGGTTTGAGCAGAGGGAAGAGATGATAGGATGGAAGAGGAGAGAGTAGCGGGGGAGAGAGAGCGAAGGTTGGGACGGCGCGAATCCATCCGAGAGGGGCAGTGTGGAAGTGTTGGATGAGAGCGAGAGGGAAAAGGATACAAGGAGTGGTCGGAGACTTGGAGGGGAGTTGCAATGAGATTAGTGGAAGAACAGCATCTAGTAAAGATGAGGTCAAGCGTATTGCCTGCCTTGTGAGTAGGGGGGGAGGTGAGAGGTGAGGTCAAAGAGGAGAGGAGTGGAAAGAAGGAGGCAGAGAGGAATGAGTCAAAGGTAGACGTGGGGAGGTTAAAGTCACCCAGAACTGTGAGAGGTGAGCCATCCTCAGGAAAGGAACTTATCAGGGCGTCAAGCTCATTGATGAACTCTCCAAGGGAACCTGGAGGGCGTAAATGATAAGGATGTTAAGCTTGAAAGGGTGTAAACTGTGACAGCATGGATTCAAAGGAGGCGATAGACAGATGGGTCAGGGGAGAAAGAGAGAATGTCCACTTGGGAGAGATGAGGACCCAGTGCCACACCCCGCTGACCAGAAGCTCTCGGGGTGTGCGAGAACACGTGGGCAGACGAGGAGAGAGCAGTAGGAGTAGCAGTGTTATCAGTGGTTCCATGTTTCCGTCAGTGCCAAGAAGTCGAGGGACTGGAGGGAAGCATAGGCTGAGATGAACTCTGCCTTGTTGGCCGCAGACGGCAGTTCCAGAGGCTGCCTGAGACCTGGAACTCCACGTGGGTCGTGCGCTGGGACCACCAGGTTAGAGTAGCAGCGGCCACGCGGTGTGAAGCGTTTGTATGGTCTTGTGCAGAGAGGAGAGAACAGGGATAGACAGACACATAGTTGACAGGCTACAGAAGAGGCTACGCTAATGCAAAGGAGTTGGAATGACAAGTGGACTACACGTCTCGAATGTTCAGAAAGTTAAGCTTAGTTGCAAAAAATCTTATTGACTAAAATGATATAGTACTGCTGGCTGGTGAAATAGGCTAGTAGCAGTGGCTGCGTTGTTGACTTTGTTTGAAAGTGTAGCTGGCTAGGTAACCTCTAATGGCTAGGTAACCTCGACAATTACTCTAGACTACACAATTATCTTGGATACAAAGACGGCTATGTAGCCAGCTAAGATCAAACAAATCAAACTGTTGTACTGTAATGAAATGAAATGTAATACTACTGTAATATTACCTGTGGAGCAAAGCGGAATGCAACTACTCGCTCCAAACCAAACGCGGAGTGCGTATCGTAGAGGGAGAGGCAATAGAAGTGTTGTTTCTTGTATTATTGTCTTTTGTGTCTTTAGAGGACTGCTTCACCTTAATGTCCCCTTTCCCTTTTCTTCTGTCCTTATTTTGTCCCACTTTGTCCCTTCTTTGTCCCTTCTTCTCTTCTGCCAACTAGACACTCCTTGTTAGCTAGCTAGCTTCTTTCAGGAATGTCCCTAGCAACTGCCTAGCAACAGGTAAACAACTTAGCTAGCTAAGAAAACGGTATAATTTTATGAAAAATTGTTACTTTTTCAAAAGCCTTTCTTCTTTGTTTGCTGCTTGTTTGGTCTCCTATTCAGTTTGCAGTTTTCTTTTGATTTTTTCTCGATGTACTTTTTTTTGCACTGATCTTAACTWTTTTTGTACATAATGTTTCCGCCATCGTTTCCTATGACCGGAAATATATTCTGGACATCAGAACAATGATCACTAACCTCGATTTGGATGAAGAATTTTACTTCGATGACTCGGCGGCGCAGGACACTGCTCACCCCAGACCAGGCCCTAATCGCCAACACCCTACCCCAGACAAGGCCCTCTGAAGAGGAAAAGATGGGGATGAGACTATAGGGAGGAGGTCAGAGACCTGGCAGTGTGGTACCAAGACAACAACCTCTCCCTCAACGTCAGTGTGACAAAGGACTTGATCGTGGACTACAAGAAAACGGACACATCACTAAGGATCTATCATGGTCCAAACACATCAACACCTCTTCACCCTTAGGAGCCTGAAAATATTTGGCATGGGCCCTCAGATCCTCAAAAAGTTATACCGCTGCACCATCGAGAGCATCCTGACTGGCTGCATCCCCATTTGGTATGGTAACTGCTTGGCGTCTGATCGCAAGGCTCTACAGAGCGTAGTGCATACGAGCTCCCTGCCATCCACGACCTCTATACCAGGCGGTGTCAGAGGAAGCCACCCAAGCTGCAGACTGTTCTCTCTGCTACCGCACAGCTAGTCTGGAACCAACAGGACCCTGAACAGCTTCTAACCCCAAGCCATAAAACTTCTAAACAAAAACACACGCTGCTGCTAGTCACTTTACCCGTAACCTATACAGTACGTACAGTATATAGCTACCTCAATTACCTCGTACACCTGCACATTGACTCGGTACTGGTACTCCCTGTATATAGCCATGTTATTTTTACTCTTTATTTTGATTCATTATTCACTGTGTCACTATTTTTTATTAAAATGTTTTATCTAATCTTTAACTCTGTTGGAATATGACCCGTAAGTAAGCGTTTCACTGTTAGTCTATACCCATTGTCTACGAAGCATGTGACAAATAACATTTTATTTGACACTCACGGAAATCATAAAACCATATTCACACACACATGCCATACACTCACTGAATCACCCTATTCACACATGCATGCTGTTTTGCAATCTCACACTCCATCCCAGCAACGATTGGGATCCAGCAGTTGTGCTGTTTTTTCTCTCTCTCTCTTTGTAAATGTGCTGTTGTTGCTGGTTGTTCACACATAGATGTGCACTAGCCTAGTAGAGAGAAAGGCAGAACACATCTGGAAGCAGTGCAGCCACACTGGTGTTTTCTTGGGGATTGCCTGCAAAATTGCTTGTCAAACAATCGGACCAGATGGGGCTGAATCAAGTCCCTGTGCATGTTCCCTTTCTTTTGGGACTGACTGGGATTTGGTAATCTGATCCCTTTACGAACCCACTCTTCAAGTCCCCCTGACCCCCACCCCACCCCTCCACGGACCCTCTCTCATTATCTGGAAATGGCAATGCATGGTAAGGGTGCCCCCCACCCCTACCATGCATTGCCATTTCCAGATAATGAGTGCATCCTTAACTTTCTAATGCTGACCAGACACAAGCACACATATGGATCTTCATTTAATCACTTTTTTTGCTGCCGAGAATATTCCTACGCTGCAAGAAATGCCAGTGAGCTTCATGATTGACATAAATTCAAGTGAAAACCTGCACTAACACACGGTTATCTTAACAGTATTGCATGTTTCATGTAGCCTACTTTTGTCCAGCCAATAGCCTAACCACCGATCAAGCAACATTATGGACTAAAATGTTCAAATCCTGTTGCTGCAGGATTATTTTGTTCCGACAATGCTGATCAAATTAAGATCCCATACCTGTAAACTCACACACTCCGAGCACACACACACACCCGAGCAGGCACACACACACATAATACACACACACGACCCTTCCCCCATCCAGGAGCACTCATCACTGAACTTGTGGCTAGTTTTAGTGCGGCTGCTGAGAGGGGCAAAGGGTTATGGGGATTTATCTTTACTAGGCTACTGACCTAGTGAGGTGGAGGACTACTGATAGGACTGGATACTAGACATCCTACCTTGGAGACTAGACTTGATCAGAGACTTCAATGGACAATCTGTTTAGCAGATCTTCTACACTCAGTATCCCACCAGATTTCCAGACAACTGCTTCCAATTGCTGTGTAGATTAGATAATGACATCTCTGTGTTCCTCTCTTGGCAGGGTGACTTGTCTATGTGGCTTTGTAAGTATGTTCTGTTATGGTTTCCAATTTCCAAACACTGAACTACTCTGTTTAAAAAGAGACATGGAGTTGTATCTTGATATAAATGGTATGAAATACTGTATATACATATGAGATGAGTAATGCAAGATATGTAAATATTATTAAAGTTGCATTATTAAAGTGACTAGTGATCCATTTATTCAAGTGGCCAATGATTTCAAGTCTGTAGGCAGCAGCCTGTCTGTGTTAGTGACGGCTGTTTAACAGTCTGATGGCCTTGAGATAGAAGCTTTTTCAGTCTCTCGGTCCCAGCTTTGATGCATCTGTACTGACCTCGCCTTCTGGATGGTAACGGGGAGAACAGGCAGTGGCTCGGGTGGTTGTTGTCCTTGATTATCTTTTTGGCCTTCCTGTGACATTGGGTGCTGTAGGTGTCCTGGAGGGCAGGTAGTTTGCTCCCGGTGATGCGTTGTGCAGACCGCACCACCCTCTGGAGAGCCTTGCGGTTGTGGGCGGTGCAGTTGCCGTACCAGGCTGTGATACAGCTCGACAGGATGCTCTCAATTGTGCATCTGTAAAAGTTTGTGAGGGTTTAAGGTGACAAGCCAAATTTCTTCAGCCTCCTGAGGTTGAAGAGGCGCTGTTGAGCCTTCTTCACTACACTGTCAGTGTGGGTGGACCATTTCAGTTTGTCCGTGATGTGTACGCCGAGTAACTTAAAACTTYCCAACTTCTCCACTGCTGTCCCATCGATGTGGATAGGGGGATGCTCTCTGCTGTATCCTGAAGTCCACGATCATCTTCTTTGTTTTGTTGACGTTGAGTGAGAGGTTCCTGACACCACACTCCGAGTGCCCTCACCTCCTCCCTTTAGGCTGTCTCGTTGTTGTTGGTAATCAAGCCTACTACTGTTGTGTCGTCTGCAAACTTGATGATTGAGTTGGAGACGTGCATGACCACACAGTCATGGGTGAACAGGGAGTACAGGAGAGGGCTGAGGACACACCCTTGTGTTGAGGATCAGCGAAGTGGAGATGTTATTTCCTACCTTCACCACCTGGGGACGGCCCGTCAGAAAGTCCAGGACACAATTGCACAGGGCAGGGTTGAGACCCATGGCCTCAAGCTTAATGATGAGCTTGGAGGGTACTATTGTGTTGAATGCTGATCTGTTATGGATGAACAGCATTCTTACATAGGTATTCCTCTTTTCCAGATGGGATAGGGCAGTGTGCAGTGTGGTGGCAATTGCATCGTCTGTGGACCTATTGGGGCGGTATGCAAATTGGAGTGGATTTAGGGTGACAGGTAAGGTGGAGGTGATATGATCCTTGACTAGTCTCTCAAAGCACTTCATGATGACTGTCACGAACCGGCTCAAAGCCCGTAACAAAAGGGAGACAACGTGGAGATAAGGAGTAACAAAATATATATTTATTAAATAAAGTAACTAAGTACAATATACAATGGTGTGTGTAATCAGTAGTGTAAGTGAGTGTTTAGCATGCATGAATGTGCTAATGCAGGGTGTTGAAAGGTGCCAAAGCAAATAACCAAAAAGCACCACGGAACACAACAAACTCTATCAAGGTGTCTGCATGGAGAGAGTCTCCTCCATGAATGGGGAAGTGGTGCATTTATCCTATGACAGTGGGCCCAGGTGTTTCAATGTCGCTGAACGACCCTCCCCAACTCCGCCCACCGGCATCCTAATAAGGAAACAAGAACAAAGAGAGAATACGGCAGACAGGGTGGGAGGGTCGTCACATTCCCCCCCATAAACACGGGGACCAACAAGGACCCCGGAACAAACATACCGGCCCCTGCGTCCCCAAATTGACACAGCCTCTGCGTCCCAATTGACACAGCCTCTGGCGTCCCAAATTGATGAGGGGTTACGTGTTCACACTTCCATTTTGCCCACCAACCTCCTCCCTCCCCAGACCTCAGCAACCTTAGTGCACGGGAAGCAACTTTTAAGAGGAAAGAAGAACACAAGACCAGGAGGGAATAGACAGGAAAGAACAGAACCTGACAATACAAACATTCAGGAACAGGACGCACGAGATCACATCAACTACAACTCCAACGAAAAGAACATCAGGTCCTTAATTTTTAACAACTCCCAATGATTCATAGTCACTTCCCAACGATTCACAGTCACTTCCCAACGATTCAGTCACTTCCAACGATTCATAGTCCTTCCCAACGATTCATAGTCACTTCCAACGATTCATAGTCACTTCCCAACGATTCATAGTCACTTCCCAACGTAACAGACTGACTCATTTCAATCATAATGTTCAACGATCTTCAACATCAGTACATCATTCTAACAGATCCTGATGGAAGCAAATGAACTTCGTCCACATAAGACGCCATAGTCATTAGTAAATAATCTCGCTCAACCCCTCTGCTGAGCACATCAGACCACAACCAGAGAAATGACAATCACCCTGAGCACCACAGAAGAGAGATGAGATACGGAGCTTCCCCCAAAACCTACAATAACTCAACCCTAGTCTTCGTGCGGATTTGCGGTGGGTATTTACGCACTGTAGCCCGCTGGCATGGAAATAAACCCCGCACGCTGGCAGATTCCACAAAGCCACGGATGTGCTCCCGAGACAACCTGCTCAGTCCACAGACACCCCACAAAAATAACAAACATTAACCATGCCAACATATTCCAAAAATGAAACACGTCGCTAAGCCTATCAGGGGTAAAAGGCTATAGCTCCGGGTAGCAAGTTCCACTACCCTACCCAAATCTCCCACTGAGGTACACAGCTGTTATACTCACCTCCTCAGACCGATGTCCCAACAGAAAGTAGAACAAGAGTTTCCAGGCTGGGCAGGGCCTGGAAACTAACCATTATACTCTCTCCAACGCAGCACACGCAACCAAACAACAAAGGCAACCAAATACTGGGCCTATCAAACTCAAAAATATGCAAACCAAACACGTACCTCCACGTTCTCCCAAACCAATACGTTCATAATCCCGGATGAACCCCCACTTCTCACGAACCGGCTCAAAGCCCGTAACAAAAGGGAGACAACGTGGAGATAAGGAATAACAAAATATATTTATTAACTAAGTACAATATACAATGGTGTGTGTAATCAGTAGTGTAAGTGAGTGTTTTTGCATGCATGAATGTGCTAATGCATGGTGTTGAAAGGTGCTAAAGCAAACACCAAAAACCACCAAGATACACAACAAACTCTGTAAAGGTGTCTGCATGGAGAGAGTCTCCTCCATGAATGGGGAAGTGGTGCATTTATCCTATGACAGTGGGCCCAGGTGTTTCCATGTAGCTGACGACCCTCCCAACTCCGCCCACCGGCATCCTAATAAGGAAACAAGAACAAAGAGAGAATACGGCAGACAGGGTGGGAGGGTCGTCACAGCCTCTGCGTCCACAGGGTGGTGGGTGATTGTCATTTTGTTCAGTTACATTTCCCTTCTTGGGTACAGGAACAATTGTGGCCATCTTGACGCATGTGGGGACAGCAGATTGGGATAGGGAGAGATTGAATATGTCCGTAAACACACCAGCCGGGTATGCCTGCGCATGCTCTGAGGACGCAGCTAGGGATGCCGTCTGGGCCGGCAGCCCTGCGAGAGTTAACATGTTTAAATGTCTTACTCACGTCGGCCACGGAGAAGGAGAGCCCACAGTCCTTGGTAGTGGACCACGTAGGTGGCACTGTATTAACCTCAAAAAGGGCAAAGAAGGTGTTTAGTTTGTCTGGAAGCAAGAAGTCGGTGTCCGTGACGTGGCTGGTTTTCCTTTTGTAGTGCATGATTGTCTGTAGACCCTGCCACATACGTCTCGTGTCTAAGCCCTTGAATTGTGACTCCACTTTGTCTCTATACTGACATTTTGCTTGTTTGATTGCCTTGCGGAAGGAATAACTACACTGTTTGTATTTTCCTCAAATGCCGCCATCTATCCACGGTTTCTGGTTAGGGTAGGTTTTAATAGTCACAGTAGGTACAACCACTCCTATGCACATCGTTATAAACTCACTCACCGAATATGTTTAAAAGGAGACTTGGAGTCGTTTCTTGATTGGCTGGAATATTAGGGTTATATTAAGAGCATGTCCATGTACTAAACTGGTCATTTTTAGAGCATTTCTTATTTAAGCTCCAGATCCTGGTCCCTGTAATAGTATCTGCTGCTACTCTCTGTTTATCATATATGCATAGTCACTTTAACTATACATTCATGTACATACTACCTCAATTGGGCCGACCAACCAGTGTTCCCGCACATTGGCTAACCCAGCTATCTGCATTGTGTCCCACCCACCACCCGCCAACCCCTCTTTTACGCTACCACTACTCTCTGTTCATCATATATGCATAGTCACTTTAACCATATCTACATGTACATACTACCTCAATCAGCCTGACTAACCGGTGTCTGTAAGTAGCCTCGCTACTTTTATAGCCTCACTGCTGTATATAGCCTGTCTTTTTACTGTTGTTTTATTTCTTTACCTACCTATTGTTCACCTAATACCTTTTTATATATAAATGCCTGGAATATATCAATTTTGGGGAATCTCTTATAAAATGGGTTAAAGTTATGTATAGTAACCCTAGGTGTAAAATAGTAAATAATGGCTACATCTCAGAAAGTTTTAAACTACCTAGAGGAGTAAAACAAGGTTGTCCACTATCGGCATATCTATTTATTATTGCCATCGAAATGTTAGCTGTTAAGATTAGATCAAACAATAATATTAAGGGATTAGAAATCCGTGGCTTAAAAACTAAGGTGTCATTGTACGCTGATGATTCATGTTTTCTTTTAAAACCACAATTAGTCTCTCCACGGCCTCATAGAGGATCTAGATACTTTTGCTATCCTCTCTGGATTAAAACCAAATTATGATAAGTGTACTATATTACGTATTGGATCACAAAAAAATGCAAATTTTACATTACCATGTAGTTTACCAATTAAATGGTCTGACGGAGATGTGGACATACTTGGTATACAAATCCCAAAAGAAAGAAATGATCTCACTCCAATAMATTTTTATAGAAAGTTAGCAAAAATAGATAAGATCTTGCTACCATGGAAAGGAAAATACCTGTCTATTTGTGGAAAAATCACCCTGATTAACTCTTTAGTCATATCACAGTTTACCTATTTGCTTATGGTTTTGCCTACACCTAGTGACCTGCTTTTTAAATTATATGAACAAAAAATATTCCATTTTATTTGAAACGGCAAGCCAGATAATATTAAAAGGGCCTATTTTTATAACGAATATGAATTCGGAGGGCAGAAATGATTAAATTTTAAAGTATTAGACCTCTCACTAAAGGCATCAGTCATACAAAAGTTATACTTAAATCCAAACTGGTTCTCTAGTAAATTGGTACGAATGTCTCATCCTATGTTCAAGAAGGGCCTTTTTCCCTTTATTCAGATTACACCTGCTCACTTTCGGCTGTTTGAAAAGGAAATAATCTCCAAAATATCTTTACGGCCTGCTGGTCCGTGTAGTAGGCCTGCTGGTCCGTGTAATAGTCCTGCTGATCCGTGTAGTAGGCCTGCTGGTCCGTGTAATAGTCCTGCTGATCCGTGTAATAGTCCTGCTGATCCGTGTAGTAGGTCTGCTGGTCCGTGTAATAGTCCTGCTGATCCGTGTAGTAAGGCCTGCTGGTCCGTGTAATAGTCCTGCTGATCCGTGTAGTAGGCCTGCTGGTCCGTGTAATAGTCCTGCTGATCCATGTAGTAGGCCTGTTGGTCTGTGTAATAGTCCTGCTGATCCGTGTAGTAGGCCTGCTGGTCCGTGTAATAGTCCTGCTGATCCATCCGTGTAGTAGGCCTGCTGGTCCGTGTAATAGTCCTGCTGATCCGTGTAGTAGTCCTGCTGATCCGTGTAGTAGGTCTGCTGGTCCATCCGTGTAATAGTCCTGCTGATCCGTGTAATAGTCCTGCTGGTCCGTGTAGTAGTCCTGCTGATCCGTGTAATAGTCCTGCTGGTCTGTGTAATAGTCCTGCTGATCCGTGTAATAGTCCTGGTTAAGGCCGTATTTACCCTTTGGTGTTTTTTTTCCTGTGGTTGGACAGTGTTAACCTCCTGTCTGAAGGAGCAGGCAGCCAGGTTGAACTGCAGTAGGACTGTCTCTGGCAGACTACTGTGGCTGGGTTTCTCGTTCACTGACCAATGACCACCACATTGCACTGTTGGACTGCAGTCCCAAGTCATAATGAAAAACCATGGGGTTTCCTTGTTCTTCCTCTAAAAACTGTATCTTGCTGCTGTGGCTGAAGAAAATAAGAACATTTTATTACCAGATTTGTCAAAATTACAGATTGTGAAGATGAAAAAATAAGGTATCACACATCTCGATATTAAGTGGAATTCAACAGCAACACTAATGTGTAATTAATTTCCCCTTGAGCAATCAGGAGACCTCCAAAAAGGAAGGTCAACTTGACCATAGAGCGGTCATGAAAGTGATTATATGACCCCAAAGGAGGCAACTTTCCTGCTTCCAGGATTGTTAGAATGGAATTCCGACTCAGAATTCCTGGAAGTGGGAAATGGTGAGGAGAGAACGGGAATAGAGTCAGGGTGTGACCTGGCCTGAGAGACGAGCAGCTTGAGAGAGTAGCAGGATGTGACAGAGAGCGAGGGGACTGTTTTCCAAGGCAGGATCATCAGTGAGTACTCAGGCATGCTGCCAGAGGAGGAAACACTAGAGAGACTAAGACCTCCAGATAAACACCCGGTCCTCCTCTCTCTYCCTCTCTCGTATTTCTCTCTCCCGCAATCATCCTGCTGACCWCCCATCTCTCCTATTTCCTGCTATTCTTAGGACCTCTGTAGGTATCCCCCCAAAATATTTACAGATTAGGGCTTGTAGGGGTCGTAGAGAAAAACGGTGAACATCATTGAGTTCGAAAGAGAGTCTCCCCTTTCTTAGTATGTCAAACCATTTGGACGCTACAGACGTTTTTGTGAGAAGACCGCAGATGCGGAAGGGCGACATAGGAGGATGCGGTAGATTGAGACGACCCATGCAAAAAAACTGGCCAGTGGAGAGGCTCCAGTCAATCCAGATGGCCAATGGAGAGTCCTGAATCAGCCCTGTCCCTAGTGAGCCTGGTGAGGAGGCATGAGGGAACCTTGGTCCTGCCAAGGCCTGATGCTACTCCTGGCACAGAGGGAAGACTACAGACAACACCAGAGGGAAACAGACTGTCAGTCAAGACGGAGGCAAACAGGAAGGAAGGAAACACAATGTAGCCCTCACCAACGCATAAACCATGGTATTGCATCATGTTCTTGGAAGGCAGCACTGCCCTTTAATGTAAACATCTAAATGTATTCTTAACAAGTAGGTTACCTTTATTATTATGGTAGTCCAAACATACAGTGTTGGCCACTTGACATGGAGCACGTCAATAAGTTGCAATATAGTCCAAGTTATTTGTTCTCTCAATCTGCATCCAATCCGTTCTGACATGCATGCCCTGCATGTTTTATTGATTTGGAGTCGTCTGTAATGGACTTTCCAAAACATGAAGGACTAGAGCCAAGTTCACTTCATTATTTATCCTCTTCCCTCCACCTCTTAGATGTGAAGTATGGTTCTTGTACCGGTACGACCAACATTTTTGCTTATAAATCGATATCTGTACACCATAGGTCGAAATGGCATGCATTGAGCAGTAGACCTGATTCTTCACGGACACAGGAGTATGTCTCTTCTGCCTGTGTGAAGCAGGATGTTAAATCTGACACCACTTGAAGCTGGGATGTCCCTCCTACCATTTAATTCGCTCATCCGACTGTCCATTAACTCTTGGCTGAACCGTATGTCACATCCACTAACAATGCCTAGCATCCTTACACCATAACACAGCAGGAGAGAGTGGTTTCATTCCGTTAGCATATTCAGAGATCGATTTATAACCAGTACTAAAATAATGAATAGATTTTAAACAAAAAACATTTTCTGTTTGTCATAGGTGGACAAGATTCATATGAGATGAAAGGAGAGTTCATAACAAGTTCTGGAAGCCAAGCTAGAGCTCTGTGAGATGTTCACAGCGATGGGGGCAGATGTTTTGATCAAGAGAGACCTTTAGAAAATATGCACATTTACTCTAACACTAAACATACAAATATGTATTTTACAGTTAAGGTGACATTTTTGTTAGTCATGTCAAGCCTTACTCATGCAGCTTTGTTGAATAGGAAATTCATCATAAAATATTTCACATTTTCATATTTTTATCATATTTGTACTGTGTACTTGGCTTGTGTCCTCAAAAGTGACTACACTTCAGATATCTATAACCAGTTTTACCAGTATGCAGCATGACTAGTTATTTTTTATGGCCCTCATGATAAATAATTACTTTTGGGGATTACATTTACAGTTTACAATTGGCTCATTCATCCCCCTCCTCTCCCCTGTAACTATTCCCCAGGTCGTTGCTGCAAATGAGAACGTGTTCTCAGTCAAMTTACCTGGTAAAATAACGGTAAAATAAAAATAAATAAATAAAACATAGATTATATATACATTTTATTTTATTTTATTTTATTATAGATACATTTTCTATTACAAGATGTTAGCTTCTCTGTCCCTCTCTAAGCCCTATCCACTTCACTCCTTACAGCTGTTCCTCTTTAAAAAACTCTCAGGAGAGAGCATCCTCCTATTGTTCATAAAACCAACCCAGAGAGCCCCGCCAACACCAAACACACACACAGTGTGTTACACACACACACACACACACACCACACACACACACACACACCACACACACACACACACACACACACACACACACACACACACACACACACACACACACACACACACACACAGTGTTACACCCCTAACCTGCACACACACACACACACACACACAGTGGAAACCCTAACCTGCACACACACACGCACCCCCCCCCCCAATTTTTTTTAATAAGAATTTTTTGATTTATTTGAATTACGCGCCCTCCACCTTTCACCGGAAGTTGTCCCGCTAGCGGGCACACGATACTTCGCCCTAACCACAATGCTCTAACCACAAAGCTGTAACATAACAAAATGTGAAAAAAGTCCAGAGGTCTGAATACTTCCAAATGCACTGTGTGTGTGTATATAATATACACTGCTCAAAAAAATAAAGGGAACACTTAAACAACACAATGTAACTCCAAGTCAATCACACTTCTATGAAATCAAACTGTCCACTTAGGAAGCAACACTGATTGACAATACATTTAACATGCTGTTGTGGCAAATGGAATAGACAAAGGTGGAAAATATAGGCAATTAGCAAGACACCCCCAAAAAAGGGAGTGATTCTCAGGTGGGACCCACAGACCACTTCTCAGTTCCTATGCTTCCTGGCTGATGTTTTGGTCAAATTTGAATGCTGGCGTGTCTCACTCTGTAGGTAGCATGAGAACGGAGTCTACAACCCACACAAGTGGCTCAGGTAGTGCAGTTCATCCAGGATGGCACATCAATGCGAGCTGTGGCAAAAGTTTGCTGTGTCTGTCGCGTAGTGTCCAGAGCATGGAGGCCTACCAGGAGACAGGCCAGTACATCAGGAGACGTGGAGGAGCGTGGATCGGAGGGTGAGGGCTAGGACCATTCCCCCCAGAAATGTCTGGGAATTTGCAGGTGCCTTGGTGGAAGAGTTGGTAACATCTCACAGCAAGAACTGGCAAATCTGGTGCAGTCCATGAGGAGGAGATACACTGCAGTTCTTCATGCAGCTGGTGGCACACACAGAAACTGACTGTTACTTTTGATTTTGACCCCCTATTTGTTCAGGGACATATTATTAAATTTCTGTAGTCACTGTCTGTGGAACCTGTTCATTTATGTCTCAGTTGTTGAACCTGTTATGTTCATACAAATATTTACACATGTTAAGTTTGCTGAAAATAAATGCTGTGACAGTGAGAGGAAGTTTCTTTTTTCTGAGTTTATTTACAGTTGAAGTCGGAAGTTTACATACACCTTAGCCAAATACATCAAGTTTTTCACAATTCCTGACATTTAATCCTGAGTAAAATTCCCTGTCTTAGGTCAGTTAAGATCACCACTTTATTTTTAGAATGTAAAATGTTCAGAATAATAGTGAGAGAATGATTTATTTTCGCTTTTATTTCTTTCATCACATTCCCAGTGGGTCTAGAAGTTTACATCACTCAATTAGTATTTGGTAGCATTGCCTTTAAATTGTTTAACTTGGGTCAAATGTTTCGGTAGTTTCCACAAGCTTCCCCACAATAATTTGGGTGAATTTGGGCCCATCCTCCTGACAGAGCTGGGTAACTGGTCAGGTGGGTCAGGCCTCCTTGCTCGCACACGCTTTTTCAGTTCTGCCCACACATTTTCTATAGGATTGAGGTCAGGGCTTTGTGATGGCCACTCCAATACCTTGACTTTGTTGTCCTTAAGCCATTTTGCCACAATTTTGGAAGTGTACTTGGGGTCATTGTCCATTTGGAAGACCCATTTGCGACCAAGCTTTAACTTCCTGACTGATGTCTTGAGATGTTGCTTCAATATATCCACATAATATTCCTCCCTCATGATGCCATCTATTTTGTGAAGTGCACCTGCAGCCAAGCACCCCCACAACATGATTTTGCCACCCCCGTGCTTCACGGTTGGGATGGTGTTCTCCGGCTTGCAAGCGTCCCCCTTTTTCCTCCAAACATAACGATAGTCATTTTGGCCAAACAGTTCTATTTTTGTTTCATCAGACCAGAGGACATTTCTCCAAAAAGTACGCTCTTTGGCCCCATGTGCAGTTGCAAACCGTAGTCTGGCTTTTTTATGGCGGTTTTGGAGCAGTGGCTTCTTCCTTGGTGAGTGGCCTTTCAGGTTATGTCGATATAGGACTTGTTTTACTGTGGATATAGATACTTTGTACCTGTTTCTTCCAGCATCTTCACAAGGTCCTTTGCTGTTGTTCTGGGATTGATTTGCACTTTTCRCACCAAAGTATGTTCGTCTCTAGGAGACAGAGCATCTCCTTCCTGAGGGATATGACAGCTGCGTGGTCCCATGGTGTTTATACTTGTGTACTATTGTTTGTACAGATGAACGTGGTACCTTCAGGCGTTTGGAAATTGCTCCCAAGGATGAACCAGACTTGTGGAGTTTTATAATTGTTTTCTGAGGTCTTGGCTGATTTCTTTTGATTTTCCCATGATGTAAAGCAAAGAGGCACTGAGTTTGAACGTAGGGCTTGAAATACATCCACAGGTACACCTCCAATTGACTCAAATGATGTCAATTGGCCTATCAGAAGCTTCTAAAGCCATGACATCATTTTTTTAAAWTTTCCAAGCTGTTTAAAGGCACAGTCAACTTAGTGTATGGAAACTTCTGACCTACTGGAATTGTGATACAGKGATTTATAAGTGAAATAATCTGTCTGTAAACAATTGTTGTAAAAATGACTTGTGTCATGCACAAAGTAGATGTTCTAACCGACTTGCCAAAAYTATAGTTTGTGAACAAGTAATTTGTGGGGTGGTTGAAAAACACGTTTTAATGACTCCAACSTCAGTGTGTGTAAACTTCCGACTTCAACTGTATATATATAGTACCATTCAAAAGTTTGGGCACACCTCCTCATATAATAATAATAATATTGAAGACATCAAAACTATGAAATAACACATATGGAATCATGTAGTAACCAAAAAAGTGTATTCGGCACGTGACAAATAAAATGTTATTTGATTTCCCTCGTTCCCGCTCTCCCTCCCTCGGTAGTCCAGGGCCAGAGCGAGGGGAGAGAGAAAGAGGAAGGGAGARGTCCATAATAACCACTAATTGGCAGTGATTTATGTGTAGTTTTGGAGAGGCTCTTGGTTTCACAGTGGACCTGAACTATGGTGCTAAACTCTATAGACTAAGGAGAACAGGAAAGCAGAGAACAAGAGAAAGATAGAGACATGAACAGATACGTATGTGATCTGAACATGTGTATGTGCTCACCAGTGTTGGGGAAGCCACTGAAAATATAGTTTAACTTCTTGTCAATATGGGGGCGCTGTTTTCACTTTGTAAAAATTCGTTCCCAAATTAAACTGCCTCGTACTCAATTCTTGCTCGTACAATATGCATATTATTATTACTATTGGATAGAAAACACTCTCTAGTTTCTAAAACCGTTTGAATTATATCTGTGAGTAAAACAGAACTCAAGTTGCAGCTAACTTCCTGTCAGGAAGTGAGAAATCTGAAATCGGGCACTCTGTTCCAGGGTCAGTTTATTAATTTGCATGTAATGAGTCGACATGCACTGCATACGATTTCCCCTAGATGTCAGTAAGCAGTGAGAATTGGAATGGTGTTGCTAGGCAGATCTGAGGCCATATAAAGGGTCTTGGAACGTGGGGTGCACTCTTTTCAATGTTCGTCATGGCGCAAGACAGACCTCAGGATGGCATTCTGAAAAGCTCTCGTTATAGGCCTTAGATATATCCGGCTCTGATTTTATTCGATATAGGTGTTAAAGACATCATAAATGTAGTTATTTTAAACCGAGTTATATCAGTTTATATCAGTATATTGCGATTTTCGGATATTTCTTTGTGCTGCGTTATGAAGAGTTGGACACGTCTGGGCCACATAGCTAATGTTTGCTGCTAATTCCTAAGTTGAAGACGTCAATCTACAACCGAGCAACGATGATTCTGGACAAAGGACCACTTGCACAAGATTCTGATGGAAGCTCATCAAAAAGTAAGAACTATTTATGATGTTAATTCGTTATTCTGTTGAAAAATGTAAAACTACTATTCCGCCATTAATTTCGGTGCGGTCTCGCTTTAACGCACGCTGTATGTCGTAGTAACGTTAATTTWAAAAATCTAACACAGCGGTTGCATTAAGAACTAATGTATCTTTCATTTGCTGTCCAACCTGTATTTCTTTGTCAAGTTTATGATTAGTTATTGATTAGATTAGGTGCCTCTCCCAAGATTTCTCCCGACATTTTGTTGGCAGCTTGGCTACTATTCTCATTGTATAACCACGATTTGTGCCGCTAAATATGCACATTTTCGAACAAACAATATATGTATTGTGTAATATGATGTTATAGGACTGTCATCTGATGAAGTTTTGAGAAGGTTAGTGAAATTTTTTATATCTTTTGCTGGTTTATTCGCTATCGCTAACGTGCATGAATCAATGCTGCTGTGTGGTTGGCTATTGTAGTAAGCTAATATAATGCTAAATTGTATTTTCGCTGTAAAACACTTAAAGAATCTGAAATATTGGCTGGATTCACAAGATCTTTGTCTTTCATTTGCTGTACGCTGTGTATTTTTCATAAATGTTTTATGATGAGTATTTAGGTAATTCACGTTGCTCTCTGTAGTTATTCTAGTTGCTTTGGTGAGAGTTGTGATGGTGGCTGCAATGTAAAACTATGATTTATACCTGAAATATGCACATTTTTCGAACAAAACATATGCTATACAATAAATATGTTATCAGACTGTCATCTGATGAAGTTGTTTCTTGGTTAGTGACTATTTATATCTTTATTTGGTCGAATTTGTGATAGCTACCTATGCAGGAAAAAAATGGTGGGAAAAAAAAGTTGTGTCTTTTGCTATGGTGGTTAGCTAATAGAAATACATATTGTGTCTTCCCTGTAAAACATTTTAAAAATCAGAAATGATGGCTGGATTCACAAGATGTGTATCTTTCATTTGGTGTCTTGGACTTGTGATTTCATGAACATTTTATTATATGATATCCCTGTGGCTTTAGGCTAGGCTATGCTAGTCAGCTTTTTTGATGGGGGTGACTCGTTAGCAAGCTACCAATTACTTAACACGGGAAGAAGTTAATCTACACTAAAGCTACTCTTTAAAAGGTGGCCATCTGCAGTTGCTACATACATTTTGGGWCTTTTAAATGAATCATATTGATTATTTAAGAATATAACTTGTCAATGCCTCATGAGCTTAGTTCAAGGTTGTACCCTGTACAAAACTCAAAATATAGGCTTGTTTTACGCCAAAGTTTTGTAAACATAGTAAATGTAAACAAACACTATATACCCTCAAAACATGGTTAAAACTATCATTTTAATATCATGGATGGTCAGTTTTTGCATCCATAGCGCTGTCTATGAATTTCAGAGTGGTTACTTTTCACAGCCCCATCCCGCAGCTCTTTACCGAAACGGGCTGGGAAAATGCTTTTAATTGCCGCTTTAACAAAAAAATTATTTACTTCACTAAAGTTACTTTGAAAAAGTAGTTCACTACATCCAAACTATACTGAACAAAAATAAAACGCAACATGCAACAATTTAAAAGATTTTATCTGAGTTACAGATCATATAAGAAAATCCGTCAATCTAAATAAATTCATTAGGCTCGCATGACTGGGAATTCAGATATAAATCTGTTGGTCACAGATACCTTAAGAAAGGTAGGGGCGTGGATCAGAAAACCAGTCAGTATCTGGAGTGACCACCATTTGCATCATGCAGCACAACAYATCTCCTTTGCATAGAATTTATTGGGCTGTTGATTGTGGCTTGTGGAATGTTGTCCCACTCCTTTTCAATGGCTGTGCGAAGTTGCAGGATATTGGCGGGAACTGGAACACGCTGTCGTACACGTCAATCCAGAGCGTCCCAAACATGCTCAATGGGTGACATGTCTGGCGAGGGTGCAGGCCATGGAAGAACTGGGACATTTGAACTGGGACACATGATGCACCTGAGCTCAATATCTAGTCTCATAGCCAAGGGTCTGAATACTTATGTAAATAAGGTATAACATATTTCATTTATTTATTTTATTTTTGCAAAATTGTTTAAAAACCTGTTTTCGCTTTGTCATTATGGGGTATTGTGTGTAGATTGATAATAATATTTTTTTCTTTAATCCATTTTAGAATAAGGCTGTAATGTAACAAAATGTGGAAAATGTCTGAATACTTTCCGTTTGCACTGTATAGTGCCTTCAGAAAGTAGTCAAACCCCTTGACTTATTCTACATTTTGTTGTTTTACAGCCAGAAATCTAAMTGGATTCAATATTTTTTTTAAATCCATGACCCATCTACACACAATACCCTATAATGACAAAGTGAAAAGATGTCTTTAGAAATGTTTACTAATTTATTGTGCAACATTTGTCAATTAATATTTTCAGATTTCTTAAAGCTTTGTCAAATTGGTTGTTGATCCTTGCAAGACAAACATTTTCAGGTTTTGCCATCACTTTTCAAGTAGATTTAAGTCAAAACTGTAACTCAGCATTGACTGTCTTCTTGGTAAGCAACTCCAGTGTAGATTTGGCCTTGTGTTTTAGGTTATTGTCCTGCTAAAAAAGTGATTTAATCTCCCAGTGTCTAGTGTAAAGCAGACTTAACCAGGTTTTCCTCTAGGATTTTGTCTGTGCTTAGCTCCATTCTATTTCTTTTTTATCCTCAAAAACTCCCCAGTCCTTAACGATTACAAGCATACCCATAACATGATGCAGCCACCACTATGCTTGAAAATATGGCAAGTGGTATTCAGTAATGTTGTATTGGATTTKCCCCAAACGTAACACTTTATATTCAGGACAAAAAGTTAATTTATTTGCCAAATGTTTTGCAGTATTTAGTGTCTTGTTGCAAACATGATGCATGTCGATGATCGAACCCCCGTAGAAAGTTAATTTGCATAATAACATCCCCATAAAAAATATGTTTGTTTAAGCAAAGTTTTTACTTTATTACATTGGATGTTTCTCAATCCACCACATCCGTCAATGACRCACATCCTCATCTGCGGTGAAAGGTGACAGAGCAATGTTTGTCAGATCATGAGACATCCCGAAAATCGGTCTTCTCACAAAATCGTCTGTAGCGTCCAAACAGTTTGGCCTACAAACGATTATGACCCTTCTCTTTTTTGCTCTACAACCCCCACAAGCATCTTGGGACTCGGTACAGACAATTTCTGCCAACTTCTGTCTGTAGCGTCGAAACCGTTTGGGTACACACTTACAGTATATGAACCCTCTATGGAGTGGTGAGACTCTCAGGAACAATTACATCTGTTGTTTTGCTCTAGGACATCAGGCCTACAGGCCTCATAAAACTTGTCTGAAGGTCTCCCGGTATCAGTTGAAAAAATGTATTGAAGTATATATGGAGACTGTTAAGTGCCAAAGTTAAGTGGTTAAATACATGTAAAAAAAAAAAAAAAGATTTTTTTTGCCTGATCTTTCTTATATCTCTCGGATATAATACAGACACTTCAGAACAAACTTCCTTTAGATTGTTGTTGGGATTATCTGTTGTTCCATGGAGTGAATCTGTTATTCAATGCATTTGTATGAGCTAATAGCAAAGGCCCAATTTTTTTTTCATCAAATAACTTTTTATATATTTTTGGGGGAGACTTCAAGGGGTCTTAAAATTCTAAATCAAATAGCCAAATATATATTGAACAAAAATATATAACGWATGTTGCGTTTATATTTTTGTTCAGTGTGCGTTTATATTTTTGTTCAAGGTGCARGGCAGGGTACTAGGCGGAGGCCGGCTAGTGGTAACTATTTAACAGTCTGGATGGCCTGGAGAGAGATTATGTTTTTCAGTTCTCGATCCCAGCTTTGATGCACGTGTACTGTTTTCGGCTTCTAGATGGTAGCAGGGTGAACAGTCTTGGCTCAGGTGGCTGAGGWCCTTGATGTTCTTCTTGGCCTTCCTGTGACACCGTGTGCTGTAGATGTCATGGAGGGCAGGCAGTGTGCCCCTAGTGATGCACTGGGCTGACCACACCACCCTCTGGAGAGCCAGTTGAGGTTTAGGTCWTAGAGAATGTTTTGAACCAAATACAATGCTTTTAGTTTTAGATGTATTTAAGATAATTTTATTATTAATCACCCATTCTGGTACTGATAGAAACTCCTTATGTAGAGTGTGGAATCATCCGCATACATAGTCATTCTAGCTTTGTGTAAGACCAGTGGCAAATAATTTGTAAAAATAGAGAGTAACGGCCCAATGAAACTGCCCTGAGGTACACCGCACTGTATATTTCCGATGTTAGAGAAGTTTCAATTGAAGAACACTTTCTGTTCTATTGGATAAATACCTCTCCAACCATGCGAGGGCACGTGATGTAAAACAGCATTAATCCAAAGGGCTCTAACAGTTCTCACAGTTAGATTCTTATACAGGTGCATGCTTGTCAACAATTGGCATGAATAGTTTTATAAATACTTCCAGTGCTGCATCTAGATTCACTTCCTCGTACACATCAGACCAACATACATTTTTTACATCTTCAACAAAAGTCCTGAGAAAATATTTTGTATGATCTCTTAGAAATTGCACTAGGCCCAAACTTTGGCACTTTGGTTTTCCTTGTTATTGACACAATATTAAGGTCATACAGCCAATGGAAACTGATATTGCTTTGGAGCAAAGCTCTGCAGCATTAGTGAAGATGTCACAGATCCAACACTATTGGTATGCACTATAGTTGGTTGAGTGATAAGCTGGGTCATATTACAGTAAGAAGCTCCCTCTTGAGAGGACATCTACAGTAGTTGCTGACCAGTCAATGTTCAGGTCACCCAGAAAATAGACCTCTGTTAATGTCACACACATTATCAAGCATTGCACACATATTATCAATAGTACTTGGTGGTCTATAGCAGCACTCCAAAAGAAGAGGATTTAGATGAGGCAGGTGAACTTGCGACCACAACACTTCAACAACATTTGACATGAGATCCTCTCTTAGTTTTACAGGAATATGGCTCTGAACATATACAGCAACACCTCCCCCATAGGCATTCTTGTCTTTTCTGTAGATGTTATATCCCTGCATTGCTACTGCTGCATCAAAGGAATKATCTAAGTGTGTTTCAGAGATGGCCAGTATATGAATTTTATCCGATGTTAGCAAGTTATTGATTTCATGAACCTTATTTCTAAGGTTGGGCTATTCTTAGGCCTTTCCTTATTTTATCGGAGATTAATAAATGTATGTGTAAAACATTTTGTGTGTGTGTGTGTGAGTGATATTGGACTGAAGCTACTGACCCTTAGGCTTGGCTCTCTCATTCCTTCAAGGCTTTTGGGAGGGAGGGTGGACAATCACCCTGTCTTAGCTGATGTAAGTAATGTTCCCATGCTCTCTGGCAGCTTTCATAGCTGGGATAAGTTCTTTCCGCCTCTGGCACACAGCTTCAGAGAAGTCCTCATTGAGGAACATGTTGGTTCCTCTCAAGTTCTTGGCTCAGATCAGGCTTGTGGGATTAATTCATTAAGCAGAACCCAGATGGCTCTGATTATATCATACTGCTGGATGGATACATCTTTGGAGCCCTTTCTCTACAATTAAGTAAGTCATACTGTATAGTCAGTCAGCCGTCTAAGCAGTCCCATGTTAGATTAACTTTAGATAATCGGCACTGCAGACTCCTTATGTGCTATGTTCTAATGAGCTATAAAACTATGGCATGAGGCTGAGGTTGACCGTGACAACCATTCAATACAACCGTGACATGAGCATACTTTGTTTTACTGTGTGGTTTGGTTTCATTGCATTCAGGCTTTGCCACCCAGAACATATTGTGTGATACATTAGTGAATTTGACTACAAATAGGGGCTATTATTGAGTTAGCCACAAGATGACACTGTAAGACTATTTTTCTGAAACTAAACTGCAGTTGATAGAAAGCAGAGACATTTCTGGCCTGCTCAATACTGTACTCTTGTGGCCATTCTATGAATCAAAAGTCCAGTCCGAAGCTCTTCCATGCTCTCTCTCCAACCAGTCACTCAACACAAACATACAACATCAGGCAGTTTTAGATTATATATTTATATAAATATTATATCCTAGAATCAGAGCATTATGGCCAAGAGTTAGAAACACATCAATATTCTTGACACAGACAACATATAATGTACTCATGGTGGTAGTTGAACAAAGAACTGGAGAGGGAAGAAGAGAAAGCGTGTGTGTGAGAGAGAAAAGAAAGATACAACCTAGAAGAACTGGATCAGTACATGTATGTATCAATGTGTAATGTACAGTATACATTCATAGAAGCACATCTCTTCCTATGTGTGGAGAATGTAATTCTACCCTTGACTAAAAAGGTATGGATGGGGTGTTTGTAGTTTTGTAGTGGTGGTGAGGGTGGAGGCAAGGGGGTGTGACGTCTCACCTCAACCCCTCTGAAGAGTTGTTCTGGGCTTGGGGGAGAGGAGAGGTAAGAGCGCTCCGCTCCGTTCCTCTACATAAAATATTCATTTCACAGAAACTCCTCAGCCTTTAATAATTCTCAAAGAAGTATGCCGAAAGCGAGCCCTTGCTACCCCAGGCACGTTCACTCTCTCTCTGGACAATGGATCCAAGGGAGCACAGTGAGAAAGGATAGAGGGAACAAGGAAAATAAAGAGTGGGGGAAGAGGAAGAGAGAGAGAGAATGGGGGAGATAAATAGAAAGAGAAAAGGAGGGGTGGGTTTAGTGTTCCAACTGGCAGCCATTTAACGTTTAAATAACCTCAAACCTCCCCCAGTGTCCCTATATTCCCCCAGCCTGGGGACTAACTACACACCAGCTGCTAGCCCATCATAGTACCAGATCTCATCTGGCCTGTGTCTCACCCACATAATATCATCATGACCACATCAAACAATCCAGGCTAATCCGAGGCCAATCGCATACCGTCTCTCTGAGAGTCTGACTAAACGGTCTCTTCTGGTGTTTGTATATGGCGTGGCCCTCACCTGGCCTGCCGTGCAGTATACTGATAAGGCCTGGCTGTGGAGAATCAGAATCAGAGAGAGACAGGCTAGACTAGAACCGTTCTGTATTGTAGCGACCGGTCAGCGGGAGAAATGAGGCATGAAGGAAATCTAAGGTGATTATCTTTATTAACAGCCAGGAGAGTAACCGTAGAAATTATGAGAGGGAGGCGAGAGGGCTGGAGAGCACACTGAGAGTGGTAGACATCAGCTGGACACAATACTATAAATATACCCTGTGCCAACAACTGATGACACCTGGATTATCTCTCTCCCTCACACTCTCTCTCCCTCACTCTCTCTTCCTCCTTGTTACCTTTTGTCTCTCTTCTGGCACTTCCTCTGACTTTCCAAATCATTATCTCTTCATCTCCCTGATAATTTTTTACTTTCACTCCACTCACTCCATCTTTCTTTGCCTCCCTCTTTCCTCTCCTCTCAATTTGTCCTTTTCTCTCCAAGTCTGTCACTCCACTTTTCTCATTCTCTCCTCCTCCATCCCTGTGACAGGTGAGAAAGGAGCTTCATGAGGAAGAGCCTTCTTATCTTCTCTAACAAATCCTTCCTAAAGGTCCCAGGGACCTATCCTCCATTCTGACTGATAGTGAGAGTTGATAGCCATGGTCATTGCAGCGGGAKAAGTATTATGCAAAGTGAAACAGGCCAGATCCACTTCCAAAAAGCCCTCAACGATCTGAGTGCTTTTAACTGAGAGCCATGGAATACACACAGGAAACTTTGTCTTGGCTGTTCGGTTTGCTGTCATGCACCAAACTTTCAGCAGTAATTCTGAGCGTCAGTGGAATATACAATTATCAACAACACATCGTGTTCCGGGCACTGTGCCCTCTGGTTTTGAAAGAATAGGTGGCAGGCAGGTGACAGGTGATAGGTACACCGTGCCACAATGCTCCAAGGCAACCCTGAATTAGGATGCCAAGGCAATGCAACCCCAACAAAAGGAACAATAACAACCCAAAGTTGTATGACAATAGCTAAAAAAGGTACAGAGAGTAGAAGGGGCTGGTTTTTTCATATTGAAGTTAATAACCCATACATTTAAAATCGGGTTGAAATAACCTAACCTACCTCTTCTACCAATTTACATTAATTATTTCAGAATTTGCCTAACAGGGAATCCCACCCAGAACGAATGGAATGTCAGCTTTATGCATCATCCTTGTAAAGGCATTACAGGGCATTAAGTCCCATATGGGTTTGAATTGGTCTCAGCAGTACAGGATTACAGCACTGCAGGGATTATCCCTCCCCTGAAGTAAATACTGGAGGCAGCAATAGGGGTGGCCTAGGGGCTGGGGGATAGGGAACTGGGGATGGGGAATAAGACTGGGGCAAGGGTGGCCGCCGTGGGGATGGGGGACAGAGGTTGGAGTTTTGGCTGGGGTATGGGGGATACAGTATGTCTAGGTCCCTCCCCTGAAGAAAATACAGGAACAGCCCATGCTCTAGGGAATGGGGATACGTTTAGGGCTGGGTGGCTTGGATCTGGTGGATATTGTGATGGGGTATGGGGGATAAAGTGTGTCTGAGGATCAGCCAAGAGCTTCCGACACTGACACCGCACCTTCAGCCAAAGCTCTCAGTAACACAGAGCCAGAGCCAGATCAGAGCCTATGACCTGGATCCATATCTCTAACTGTTAGGGACCAAACCACAGGATTGCCTCTGGGGGAGGATTTCATCTAATGAGACTGAGACAGATTCAGATGCATTGTTTCTAATCTTTTGTAATCATAAAATGAAATGTGCAGAATGAGTGAAACACCTATGCCTAAGTGTAAGAAATCCTGCTTTTAAATATGAATATCCAGCCATCACCAGCTGATGAGCCTGTCTGTCCAGTTACAATCTGGCCGAATATTGATGAAGGATCATAAGGATCTTGTGGACTTCATGTACTGGGCCATCTGCCTAGCCTGCTAATCATACATTAGTCACACTGACCTCCAACCATGTGGGTTGGACGGACTTATTCATGGAGGTTTAGAGGTACTGTACTATAATCTGTGTTATTTAGCAATCAAGAGCTGGTTCATATCCTGTTCGAAGGTTGCATTTAAGAGATGTGCCGGTTTAAGTCCTAGGTCCCCAGTTAGATTCATCACAATATTCTGAAATATTTGATGCTACAGCCCACCTACGCCCTTTTCAGGCACACGTATTGGTGATGGTTTAAACTGGAGCAGCGGGGTCAACCTCAGCCTTAGACTAGCCCTCAACGGGTGTCCCCGGGGGGGCATCTATTACCTGTCTAATGTGATTCTTCCCGCCTCGATGGTGTGGAGGATTGTGCAGCCTGAGCTAATGTTGCTGCCTGAAGAAGACAAATGGTTGCACTTCCACATATTAGAGGCATGGGTTATCTTGTTTAGCGTCTAACCACAATGTGAGTGTTCGTTGATGAGTTATCTTGTTAACGGCTAAGCGGCTAGCCACAGTGTGAGTGTCCATTGTGGGCAGGGTTTAGATTGCATCCAAGGATTAACCTGAGCTAAAAGGGATGAATGAGATAGCAGCCCTTTGGTCCCTGTGACTGATGGCTAATGGCTGATTCAGGGTCAGCTAGCTTGGGGCAAGGGCTCATAGTGGAGTGGTTACTCTGGAAAACTACCACAGTAGCTACTTCAACTGTCCATCCAAGAATTTCACCAATGTTTGGCATCATTATCACGGTTATATCTGCTGTAGAAATCCCTGGTCTGGCCACCWAAGCGTTTTTGAGGTCAGAGTTATGAAAATTTAGGACACTAAAGAGGCCTTTCTACTGACTCTGAAAAACACCAAAGGAAAGATCATCTGTGTGAACGTGCCTTAAGCATGCTGCAAGGAGGCATGAGGACTGCAGATGTGGCCAGGACAATAAATTGCAATGCCCGTACTGTGAGACGCCTAAGACAGCGCTACAGGGAGACAGGACGGACAACTGATCGTCATAACAGTTTCAGACCACATGTAACAACACCTGCACAGGATCGGTACATCCGAACATCACACCTGTGGGACATGTACAGGATGGCAACAACAACTGCCCGAGTTACACCAGGAATGCACAATCCCGCCATCAGTGTTCAGACTGTCCGCAATAGGCTGAGAGAGGCTGGACTGAGGGCTTGTAGGCCTGTTGTAAGGCAGGTCCTCACCAGACATCACCGGCAACAACGTCGCCTATGGGCACAAACCCACCGTCGCTGGACCAGACAGGACTGGCAAAAGTGCTCTTCACTGACGAGTCGTGGTTTTGTCTCACCAGGGGTGATGGTCGGATTCACATTTATCATTGAAGGAATGAGCATTACACCAAGGCCTGTACTCTGGAGCGGGATCGATTTGGAGGTGGAGGGTCCATCATGGTCTGGGGTGGTGTGTCACAGCATCATCGGACTGAGCTTGTTGTCATTGCAGGCAATCTCAACGCTGTGCGTTACAGGSAAGACATCCTCCTCCCTCATGTGGTATCCTTCCTGCAGGCTCATCCTGACATGACCCCTCAGCATGACAATGCCATCAGCCATATTGATGGTTCTGTGCGTGATTTCCTGCAAGACAGGAATGTCAGTGTTCTGCCATGGCCAGCGAAGAGCCCGGATCGCAAACCCATTGAGCACGTCTGGGACCTGTTGGATCGGATGGTGAGGGTTAGGGCCATTCCCCCCAGAAATGTCCGGGAACTTGCAGGTGCCTTGGTGGTAGAGTGGGGTAACATCTCACAGCAAGAACTGGCAAATCGGGTGCAGTMCATGAGGAGGAGATGCACTGCAGTACTTCATGCAGCTGGTGGCCACACCAGATACTGACTGTTACTTTTGATTTTGACCATTTTGACCCCCCCTTTGTTCAGGGGTACATGATTCAATTTCTGTTAGTCACATGTCTGTGGAACTTGTTCAGTTTATGTCTCAGTTGTTGAATCTTGTTATGTTCATACAATTTTTTACAGATGTTAAGTTTGCTGAAAATAAATGCAGTTGACAGTGAGAGGCCGTTTCTTTTTTTTCTGAGTTTATATATATACAGTTGAAGTCAGAAGTTTACATACACCTTAGCCACATACATTTAAACTCAGTTTTTCACAATTCCTGACATTTAATCCTAGTAAGAATTCCCTGTTTCAGGTCAGTTAGGATCACCACTTTATTTTAAGAATGTGAAATGTCAGAATAATAGTTGAGAGAATGATTTATTTSAGCTTTTATTTCATTCATCGCATGCCCAGTGGGTCAAACGTTAAATGACCCGCGGTCCAAATTATCTCCTGAATAGAAAGCGTCATGTTTGGGGCAAATCCACAACACATCGCTGAGTACCACTCTTCATATTTGGCTGCATCATGTTATTATGGGTATGCTTGTCATCGGCAAGGACTACAGAGTTTTTAAAATAAAAAGAAATTGTAATAGAAATTGCAAAATCCTAGAGGAAAACCTGGTTCAGGCTGCTTTCCAACAGACACTGGGAGACAAATTCCCCTTTCAGTAAGACAATAACCTAAAACACAAGGCCTAATACACACTGGAGTTGCTGACCAAGACAACATTCAATGTTCCTGAGTGGCCTAGTTACAGTTTTGACTTAAATCAGCTTAAATATCTATAGCAAGACTTGAAAATGGCTGTCTATGTCACGCCCTGACCTTAGATCCTTGTTTATGTCTCTATTTTRGTTTGGTCAGGGCGTGAGTTGGGGTGGGCATTCTATGTTTTGTGTTCTATGTTTTCTATTTCTGTGTGTTTGGCCGGGTGTGGTTCTCAATCAGAGGCAGCTGTCTATCGTTGTCTTTGATTGAGAACCATACTTAGGTAGCCTTTTCCCACCTGTGTTTTTGGGGTAGTTGTTTTCTGTCTTTGTGTCTGTACCAGACAGGACTGTTTCGTTTCGTTCATTCTCTTTGTTATTTTGTTKAGTGTTCTGTTTTAATAAATTAACATGAACACTTACCACGCTGCGCTTTGGTCCGATGATTCCTCATCTTCAGACGACGAATGTTACAGTYTAGCAATGATCAACAACCAACTTGACAGCTTGAAGATTTGCAAATGTTCTACAATGCAAGTGTGCAAAGACTCACTCAGAAAGACTCACARCTGTAATTGCCACCAAAGGTGACACAGAGGTGTGAATACTTATGTAAAGGAGATATTTCTGTATTTCATTTTCAATAAATTTGCAAACATTTCTAAAAACATGTTTTCACTTTGTCATTATAGGGTATTGTATGTAAATGGGTGAGAAATTGTTTTTAATCCATTTTGAATTCAGGCTCTAACACAACAAAATGTGGAATAAGTCAAAGGGTATGAATATTTTCTGAAGGCACTGTATGTAGAATCGCAGGAAATTTGCTTTAAAACTGCATAATTCTCTCTCAGTTGCATKGCAAAATATATAGAATTGCAGGAAATTAACTTTAAAACTGCAAATATTTCTCTCAGCTAGATGGAGAAATGTGTAGCATAGCAGGAAATTGGCTTAGAAATGCTAAAATGTCTATGCTGTCTGTAATTCAGCCAAGCCGATTGCTTGCAAGCCGAAGAACACCACCCCACCACCTAAGCCCCTTTTTGATCAAGAATAAACCCTGAGATCAAAAATATAATATTCATGATGTCGCCTAGTGATGGAATTCTTTTAGCTACTGTAGGTAGCATTACCTATCACTAGTCGGTTGTGCGCCAAAACTCCAGTATTTTTTATACTATAGCTTGTTCTCCATCTTCTTTGTAAATAGCGGCCAACATGTTTTCAGTACTTTTGTTTCCATGACTGATCAAAACWAATTTTCTCATGCTCTCTCTTGTCTCTCTCCAGCAGAAAAATAGTTAGCAACATAAAATATTGAAACATCATATCGCAATAAAATCGCAGTATCAAATTGCAATCAAATCAACTCAAATTTGATTTGTCACATGCTCCGAATACAACAGATGTAGACCTTACCGTGAAATGCTTACTTACAAGCCCTACACCAGCAATGCAGTTCAAGAAATAGAGTTAAGAAAATATTTACTTAACAAACTATAGTAAAAAAAAGTACAAAATAAAATAACGAGGCTATATATAGGGGGTACCGAGTCAATGTGCGGGGGTACAGGTTAGTCGAGGTAATTTGTACATGTAGGTAGAGGTAAAGTGACTATGCATATATAATAGACAGCGAGTAGCATCAGTGTAAAAACAAAGAGGGGGGACTGGTATCAATGTAAATAGTCCGGGTGGCCATTTTATTAATTGTTCAGCAGTCTTATAGCTTGGGTGTAGAAGCTGGTATAGAGCCTTTTGGACCTAGACTTGGTGTTCCGGTACYGCTTGCTGTGCGGTAGCAGAGAGAACAGTCTATGACTTGGGTGACTGGAGTCTTTTACAATTTTTTKGGCCTTCCTCTGACACCGCCTAGTATATAGGTCCTGAATGGCAGGAAGCTTGTCCCAGTGATTTACTGGGCCAATACATATAGAATCATGAGTATCACAATACATATCGTATCGCCACCTACATATCATGATAATATCGTATTGTGAGGTCCCTGGCAATTCCCAGCCCTAATATCTCCGACTTCTGACTGCCTGTATCTGTCGTACTGTAGCTAACACATGCAATATGCTTGCCCAGGATTCTCCTAGTCTGATTCTCAGAGGCAGTTTGTTTCATCTCGTGTCAATCAGACAAGGCAGTGTACTTCAGCTCTATGGGTTTTTTTAACCAGCAAAGTTTATTTATATATAACAACAGTACAAAGTGAATCCTTGGCTTGCAAAATAGGTGTGCTTCATATTTACAATAGGTACACAATAATATATTATCATAACAAAACCAAAGCAAATAAAAAAACACAAGAACAATTTCTTTAAATACTTTTAACTTTCTTACAATTTTCACAACACTTTTATAAAACAACAAGGACAGCCATTATTATTATCATTGTCATCATTTGTATTGATTATATTACAGAACTCCAGTGTCTACAAAGGGTTGTCTACATTGTGTTGTGTTTAGAATGGAAGAAGGATATTCATTTCATATTCCGTGATATTTTCGACATGAGAATATTACTAATCTGATGTTCAATTCCTCCGACTGACATCATGAGAAAAGAAAAAGGTGAATAATTATTGTTTTTCTGTGAGTAATGAAACATAGCAGTAAACCCATCACTACATCACCTACAGCGCCAAGAGCAGAAAAGTGCACAATCTTCGTCAATTAGGTCTCATGTCTTCTGTAGTGGAAATGAAGTCGCCGTTTAATAATATTCTATCGCCAACGTGTATCAACTGCAACATGTCTCAGAGACCATTAACTGGCTGTGAAATTAAATTCTGCGCTGCAGAATGTCAAACAAACGTAATTATAAAAAATGTACCTTTAATTTCTTATTGAATGTCATCATCTCCCAAGAAATACAAAAGTGTATAGTATGAAAAAAACAATGAAAATCTCTTTCACAAAACGTCAGACGCAGACAGATGTGAGTTAAGACAAAAGGAATAATACGATGTGTGAAATGTATTTTCTATTGGTGTTATGGCATGCTGACCAAAATACAAAGTTAGATTGATAATTTTAAGAACAGTGAAGCAAAAACAGTGAATGGTAGTTTATGAAAATAAAGACAAATCAAAAACAGAACATTAAATAAAGGTCCCTTAAGAGAAAAGCAAACTTTGTTCAAGTCAAATCCCACTTTTTCCTTTAAAGGCCCAGTGCAGTCAAAAACATGAGGTGGAATAACACTGTTAAATCGTGAAAAATATGATAATACCCTTTTAGTGTAAGAGCTGTTTGAAAAGCCTGTAATTTCAGCCTGTTTTGGTGGGATGGAGTTTTGCTTGAGAAATTGCTCTTGATGAGAAGCTATTTTATTTTGTTTTTGACCATTTTGATTGAAAACAATCACAGTAAGGTACTTAATTGTTATCCAGAAATGATTTTAGATTGAGATAAAAACATCTGCCTTGGGGCTTTAAGCTGTTACTACTATGGAGAATATAGCGTAACAATATACAAGGTACATTTGAGCATGAGTGTCTGTGTCTATATTTAGAGTGCACCTATAGACACGGTATTTGTGTTGAGCAGGAGTAGTTACTGCTTACCAGGGGGCCAACAGACATCCCCCCCTCTCTTCCTATACCCATCCACCCCGCTTGGCTGGAGATATTAATACCATGCCAATCATGTGGTCTCCCTGCATTTCTCTTTACCAGTTTTGATGTGTTTTTTCATCTATCTCCTGATCACACAACTACACTCCGATCAAATCACTGCTTCAAAGCAGGAAATCAGAGCTAAAGGGGTTTCTCAGGGCCTCCCGAGTGGCGCAGCGGTCTAAGGCACTGCATCGGTAGTGCTTGAGGCGTCACTACAGATCCGGGTTCGATCCCGGGCTGTGTCGCAGCCGGCCATGTCCGGGAGAGCCATGAGGCGGCGCACAAATGGCCCAGCGTCGTCTGGCTTAGGGGAGGGTTTGGCTGGCGGGGATGTCCTTGTCCCATCGCGCACTAGCAACTCCTGTGGCGGACCGGGCGCAGTGCACGCTGACACGGTCGCCAGTTGTACGGTGTTTCCTTCGAGACATTGGTGCGGCTGGCTTCCAGGTTAAGCGAGCAGTGTGTCAAGAAGCAGTGCAGCTTGGCAGGATTGTGTTTCGGAGGATGCATGGCTCTCGACCGGTGACTCTCCCGAGTCCGTACGGGAGTTGCAGCGATGGGACAAGACTGTAACTACCAATTGGGGAGAAAAAGTAGGGAAAAAATAAAGGTGTTTCTCTCTCATTTCTGACTGAGCTCTACTCTTCAAACGGCTCTGGCGAGATGACTGAATCACCACCCACCTTCCTGTACAGAACCAGGTCATACCCTCTTCACCTTTTCACTTCTTCACACATCGTGGCAGCCCAGGTACCTTATCAAAAGGACAGTGTCAAATTCAACAAAATGGAGCCACCAGAGGCTGTAGATTAGTGTCGAAGTGGTGAAGAAGAAYCAGGAGAAATCAGGGGTTTTATGGTTGGTTCATTTGGAGCTCTAAGGCAGCAGAGAAAATAATAAGCACCTTTYATCCATCAACATTGGTGTTATATTTTCTCCATCCATAAATAATGTAATTATACTGTACACCTTTAATACTACCTAGTTTCAAGTACTGATGTAAACAATGAGCAAACATCAAAGTCTGGAGAAAAGAGAATGGTGGTGGTCACTAATCCAGCAGAGGGAATCTACAGTATGTGGTCATCCAGCTATGACGAGTACATGTAAGGTTCCCTCTTATCCCTCACTGGAAGTCAGTCTATATATCCTTTCATGAATGGGTTAAGTTTGGTACAGGACAATCCAATCTTACCAAAGATCTACCTGGTAATGTAACATGCATTATGTCTGACGTTTATATCCTCTTTTGTCCATGCTTGCGGTTGAGATATTTTCTTCTTGCCAAAAACAAAAAAGGGCAAGTAACTATTATACGGAGTTGTGTCTCTCCTGAGCCTACTACAGTACCTTCCTTCGTACCTGCTGCATGTTCACACGCTTCCAGTTACATGAGCACCTCTCTACAGACTCTACTTCAGTTTGAGGGCTTGGCTGGCTCCCTCTGTAAAGCATTCATCGATTTGGACACATCAGTGAATAATTTAAAACGACAGGATCTTTTGGCACTTACTCAAACTAGACCCACACAGGCTTCTTCTTACTATCTTGTAGAAAGACATTGTTGTTGGTGTAGTAGTTGGGTAGAAAAGGAACGTCTGCTAACATTTAGCTGCTGGCCATCTCCAGCTAGCCTGATCCATTGGCACTTAAAAAACAAAGATAGACCTTTAAAACACTTCTTCTGACATGTGATACAATGCATGCAAGTTTTACACACACACTTGATCTGATCCCCAAAAGCCACACAAACAATGGTTATATTACGGAGTATTTTCACTATTGCTGCCGCCGGCCTGGCGGCCTCAGTCCCCATCTTGGCAGGCCTCTAGAATCTAGTCTCCAGTATATTATGGTATTTGTACGTTAAGGGCAGCGTAGCCACGGCAAAGACGCCTACAATACAGACGGCATAGTACACACCCTCCTATGATAGAGATAGAGATTTGGTAACAGGTAAAACATTGTGAGTGGGGCAAAGGACTAGGACGGATGCATTTTCAGTACATGTTCAGTTGGCCATCTATTTAGACATTATAGAGTTCTGTTCAACTAACTCCATTTTGTTTAGAAAACAAACCCAAACGAAAAAGAAAAACCCACATCTGCTTTTGTACATTCACATACATTGACATGTATGAAACAGAAYCTACAGTACATACAGATGACGTTACTGCTGAGGAGGGTCTTATATAAACCAGTATGGCTGGTTGTTGTTTTGTCCTTATACCCAACATACTCTGTGGACCTGTGTATTTTCTCTTATCACACAGGGTAAAGGGGTTTGGGGTTAATAAGCATGCTGGTTGAACTTTGACCCCTCCAGAGGAGGTCTGTTCTGAGTTCCGTTCGCTCTCGTACGATGAGGATGCATTTGGTTGGTTTCTGTACAAGGCTGATGGGTTACAGTCAGAGCTGGGTTCTGTCCACTTGGTCTCGAGTATCATGTTGATAATGAATGGTAATACTGTCTGAGGAGAACAGAGGAGAACAGGACAAGACATGACATAGCACCATGTCTTTCTGATGGCTACACCAGCCTATAACATGTGTTATAACACAACCTTTGACTTTGTACAGTACAACAATGTCCATGTATGTATCAAGAGGAAGATGGCTCAACTGCAACCAATAAAATCAAAATGTACACATACAAAAATAAACATTTGGAAGCAAAACTCAGGAAGAATATCTCTGGAATCAAACATGAGAAGTCTTTATCCTCCATCTCTCTTCTTCTTCTTTCAGTGTCTCTGTTGTGAGTTGAGCAGACAGAGAGTGTATCTGACTATAAGATCTCCCCTCTGTTTGTTCTGTCTCTCAACAAATCTCTCCTTCAGGGCTATACACACACAACACAAAAATAATATCATTTGGAAAGAAATATGCCATATAGCCTTTATGGAGGTCTGTGGTGTGGTTGTCCCACCTTACATCATCATCATCACCATCCATGTTTCCAGAGACTATGGCGTCTTTTAGCCAGGTGGTGGCAATATGGCACGAGAGGAAAATAAGATAAAAACAAAACTCTTTGTTTGTGGATTTAAAAATGTCCCAGGTCCGTGGTGGTTAGTTGTCCATCACACGGTGAGTATCGGGACTGTTTGTTGGGTGGCTGATGGACATCCCGGGCCGGTCCAGTCGTCTAATCCCGTGGTCTGTCTCAGCTCTCCAGGGACATGGCTGAGATGAGCTGCTCCACCTTGTAGGCCAGACGCTGTTTCTTAGCCTGCTCGTCCTGCTCCAGGGCCATGGTGATCTGGGAGGGGTTAGAGACAGGACAACAACATGATTTAGTGTCACTCTAACCCGGAAGCCACATGCAGGGACTCAATCAATTGCAAAGACCCTTGATATGCAAATATTTTGCAAGAAAACTTTAAATAGAACATATAGACAATTGCTGATGTAATGCTCAATTACATCTGTACAACATAGCCAATGTTGACTGAATGGTAAGGAATGACATTAATAAAGTATTCAYTCAGCAAAAAAATAAATGTCCTCTCACTGTCAACTGCGTTTATTTTCAGCAAACTTAACATGTGTCTAATAGAAATTGAATAATGTGTCCCTGAACAAAGGGGGGGTCAAAATCAAAAGTAAGTCAGTATCTGGTGTGGCCACCAGCTGCATTAAGTACTGACAATGGCTGGTGGCATTGTCATGCTGGAGGGTCATGTCAGGATGAGCCTGCAGGAAGGGTACCACATGGGGGAGGAGGATGTTTTCCCTGTAATGCACAGCGTTGAGATTGCCTGCAATGACAACAAGCTCAGTCCGATGATGCTGTGACACACCGCCCCAGACCACGACGGACCCTCCACCTCCAAATCGATCCCGCTCCAGAGTACAGGCCTCGGTGTAACGCTCATTCCTTCAACGATAAACGCAAATCCAACCATCACCCCTGGCGAGACAAAACCATGACTCGTCAGTGAAGAGCACTTTTTGCCAGTCCTGTCTGGTCCAGTGACGGTGGGTTTGTGCCCATAGGCGACGTTGTTGCCGGTGATGTCTGGTGAGGACCTGCCTTACAACAGGCCTACAAGCCCTCAGTCCAGCCTCTCTCAGCCTATTGCGGACAGTCTGAACACTGATGGMGGGATTGTGCATTCCTGGTGTAACTCGGGCAGTTGTTGTTGCCATCCTGTACATGTCCCACAGGTGTGATGTTCGGATGTACCGATCCTGTGCAGGTGTTGTTACATGTGGTCTGAAACTGTTATGACGATCAGTTGACCCTCCTGTCTCCCTGTAGCGCTGTCTTAGGCGTCTCACAGTACGGGCATTGCAATTTATTGCCCTGGCCACATTTGCAGTCCTCATGCCTCCTTGCAGCATGCCTAAGGCACGTTCACGCAGATGAGCAGGTACCCTGAGCATCTTTCTTTTGGTGTTTTTCAGAGTCAGTAGAAAGACCTCTTTACTAAGTTTTCATAACTCTGACCTTAATTGCCTACCGTCTGTAAACTGTTAGTGTCTTAACGACCATTCCACAGGTGTATGTTCATTAATTGCTTATCAAGCATGGGAAACCCTTTACAATGAAGATCTGTGAAGTTATTTGGATTTTTACGAATTATCTTTGAAAGACAGGGTCCTGAAAAAGGGACGTTTCTTTTTTTGCTGAGTTTATGACTCTGGTCTGTGCCAGTCAGCACGCAAAAGGTCCAGACTTCACTCTCTGTTGGATGGGTGGGATCATGTGTGCTTTTTATTTAATGAATATAACATTGTCTCTGTTGGAGATGGTAACACAAAACCGAGGAATCCAACTTGTGTAATGCCCTTTCTCGGTTTCATCTTATGCTTTTCTCTCTCCGTAAACGTGGCATTTGTCAAGTCTTGTTCAAAGGGGAATCCGACAGGGTCTCCTCTCTGCTGTCTGCAGTGTCACACAGTCATGACATGCTGTATGTACATCGGCGTTACATCGCGGTGGCTGGCGGGGCTTTTTCATGTGCTTGTATCAAACAGGGGTAATAATACCCAATAAGATCACAGGTATGGATCAATGCTAATGCAGCACATCTCTCCTTTTTCTATATGACAGAAATGTATTCTATGAGAACAGGGGTTCATTGAACAAGAATAAGGGCTGAAAAAGCTTGATATGCCTCCCAGGAATAAACAGTGTTGCCATAACTAAGCATTGTAGGCATTGTGCTAAACACACTGTGGGGACATTAATGAAGACTAGTTTCTCTTAGGGTCTCTTGGCAGTCTGTACATAGCTCCAGCAATCTGTCCCATAGTAGACTCCCTGCCTGTTGTCTCGCTCTCATCTGCCTAAGTGCTCTTCGAGGCTGGCAGAGCAGAGCCCAGCGGAGCCTCTACTCCTCCTCATACCACTCTGTTATTAATCTGCTGTGCTGTATGCAGGTGCAGCTCCCTCCCTCTGTCTACCATCTCTCTAATCCATTTAGTATTGCTCTAGCCCGTTCATAGAGGGGCCGCACAAGGAGTCAGGCAAGGAACAAACAACCCCGACAGCTACAGATAAGGGCATAAGCACTCAGGAGACAGAGACGAGGCATTTTGTGTGTGTGTGTGTGTGTGTGTGTGTGTGTGTGTGTGTGTGTGTGTGGTGTGTGTTGTGTGTGTGTGTGGTGTGTGTTGTTGTGTGTGTGGTGTGTGTGTGTGTGTGTGTGGTGTGTGTGTGTGTGTGTGTGTGGTGTGTGGTGTTGTGTTGTGTGTGTGTGTGAGAGAAAGAAAGTTAGAGTGGAGAAGGAGCATGAGGTAAAAGAAGAGCAAAGCGAGAAGAAAAGTGCAGGATAGAGAGTGGCAATAAAATAGGTGGTCTATGAGAGGTTAAAATAGAGAGTTAAAGAGGTGGTCTATGAGAGGTTAAATAGAGAGTTAAAGAGGTGGTCTATGAGAGGTTAAAATAGAGAGTTAAAGAGGTGGTCTATGAGAGGTTAAAGAGAGAGAGTTAAAGAGTGGTCTATGAGAGGTTAAAATAGAGAGTTAAAGAGTGGTCTATGAGAGGTTAAAATAGAGGAGTTAAAGAGGTGGTCTATGAGAGGTTAAAAAATAGAGAGTTAAAGAGGTGGGTCTATGAGAGGTTAAAGATGAGAGAGTTAAGAGGTGGTCTATGAGAGGTTAAAGAGAGAGAGTTAAAGAAGTGGTCTATGAGAGTTAAAATAGAGAGTTAAAGAGGTGGTCTTATGAGAGGTTAAAATAGAGAGTTAAAGAGTGGTCTATGAGAGGTTAAAGAGAGAGAGTTAAAGAGGTGGTCTATGAGAGGTTAAAATAGAGAGTTAAGAGATGGTCTATGAGAGGTTAAAATAGAGAGTTAAAGAGGTGGTCTATGAGAGGTTAAAGAGAGAGAGTTAAAGAGGTGGTCTATGAGAGGTTAAAATAGAGAGTTTAAAGAGGTGGTCTATGAGAGGTTAAAGAGAGAGAGTTAAAGAGGTGAGTCTTATGGAGAGGTTAAATAGAGAGTTAAAGAGGTGGTCTTATGAGAGGTTAAAGAGCAGACGAAGGTTAAAGTGAGCCCTAGTTCCAGCTACAGCAGCATCAAGCTCTTAGGGCAGGAAGGAAAGAGGAGGTAGAAGAGAGAGACACAGAGAGAGTGGAAGAGAGAAAGATACAAAATAAAAGAAAGTGAGAGAGAAGAGAGTGGGCTCCTAATTCTTGTGAATGTGGTCTAATATAAAGGTCAGACTAATGGCTCCCAGAGGAGCTGCTGACATTAAAGCCGGAACGTCTCCATTACAGAAACCTTTCTCTTTCTCTCTCCTCTCTCTCCCCCTCTCTCTCCTTCTCCCTCTCCCCCTCTCTCTTTCTGTCTTCTCTCTCCTTCTCTTTCTCCACATTGTTTCGCCTCTCTCCGTCTCTTCTTTGTCGCACTATTCCATGCTTCTCTCTCTTTCTCTCTCTCTCTCCTCCTCCCCTAATCATTCTCTCTCTCCTCCTAAATCTTTCTCTCTCTTTCTCTCTCTCCTCCCTTTCGTTCTCACTTTGCCCTCCCTCATTCTCTGTCTGTCTCTCTAACTCTCTTTCTGTCTCTCCATCTCTCCCCTCTCTTCCCCTCAACCCCCTTCTTCACTCTCCCTGTGATCTGAGACAAATGGTCTGCCACATCTTGATTCTGCTCCAGAGAGCCACAGAGAGAGGGAGAGAACAGGGCTGTGTTCCTTCACACCACTCAGGGGATGGGGCGGCATGCTGAGCTGCTTGTACAGTTGCTGTTCCTGTCGCTCCTCCACATATCATACACCCACAGCCAGGTCTGCTACAGCTCTCACTGGCCCGGGACATATGGCACTTAGGATGGGTTATGTGATGTGGTGGAGTGGGGAGTATGGTTATTTCTAAGAATAGCATCAAATCAGAGAAACTTGGCCTTTCTAAAAGTTCTAGAAACACTCTAAATGAGTTAGGAATGACCTTTAACTAGCCTTGAGTGAATAGGAGGGTTAATAGGATTGTAGCCTAGCCTATTAGAATGTCCATCACTGCAGTGTGTGTGTGTGTGTGTCAGGACTCACCTCCTCACTGTATTTGGAGACATAGGAGTAGATCTCGTTGAGAGCACTGAGCATGTTAAACTCTGTGGAGTGGAGCCTGGCCTGCTCTGCCAGGTAGGCATTCATGTCCTGGTCNTAGATCTCGTTGAGAGCACTGAGCATGTTAAACTCTGTGGAGTGGAGCCTGGCCTGCTCTGCCAGGTAGGCATTCATGTCCTGGTCACTGATGGCTGGCAGACGGTTAATGTCGGCATAATACCTGGAGGCACATACAGGGAGCGACACTCACTATCAACATGGACATATTCTATACCACAATGCTTTCCTGGAAAGTTGAGCCTCATTTTCTACATATTAGTCACATTTTACTAGTACATATATAATACTTAATGTGTGTCCAGGACCAAAACAGTTTGTATGAGCGGTAATAAAACAAGGATATAGAATTGTATGTGGGCAATTCCACGGTAACAGATTTGTGCTCAGACTTAAAATGTATGCCAAACAAAAACCTTTTATTTAATAGTTCAACAAATACAAAACTCTATGCACAAGGACTAATTTGAACAATTTACACTTTTACAAAAACATATTTACTGTAAGAACTGTGCAGATGCAAAGTTTAGTAACAGAAAAAAATCTCCTTCAGTAAAGTAGAGTTCAGTACAATAGAGCTCAGTACAGTACAGCACAGTATAGTTCAGTACTGTGTCCATGTTTTCGAAAAACTGTTAAATATCTGCTCCAAATAATGATTCACGATGTCTGCAGAAAGAAATGGGGTGTCATCTATGACATGACTCACTGACTTTGAAAACATCTATTTTGGTTATTGAAGTGGATTTACACCCGGTAACATAATTGTGGTAAAGGAATTTCAACATGATCTGATCTGCACACAGAAATGCACAATTATGGATTTTATTCATGGTGATGTATCCTAAATACTGTARGTACACAAAGGTATGGATAGATATGTAATATCCTTTGCATATTTGGGTATTATTCTACACACTTGCTATTATTTTAATGAGCTCTGCACACAAACAAGACCAAATTTGGTTGGTCAGGATCGGACTACATCTGAACCAATCACAGATGTCTATGTTTCACAAGTTTGGACATCTAAGTACAGTACARTAAAGTAGAGTTCAGTACAATAGAGCTCAGTACAGTACAGCACAGTATAGTTCAGTACATTACAGTAGAGTACAGTACAGTATAGCACAATAGAGCTCAGTAGAGTACAGTACAGCACAGTAAAGTAGAGTTCAGTACAATAGAGTACAGTCGAGCACAGTACAGTTGAGTACAGTAGAGTATAGTTCAGTACAGTACAATACAGTACATCATAGTGTGCTCTACTGTGTACTGTACTGAACTCTACTCTACTGTAAAGTACTGAACTATACTTGTCTTTACTGTGCTGTGCTATACTGTGCTGTACTCCACTGTGCTGTACTCCACTGTGCTGTACTATACTGTGCTGTACTATACTGTACTCCACTGTGCTGCACTGTACTCCACTGTGCGTACTCTGACAGTGTGGTACTAAACTGTACTGGTACTTCCCACTGTGGCTGTACTATAATGCTAGCTGTACTCCATGTGGCTGTACATATGTACTGTATGCACTGGTGCATGTATCGCTATATTCTTGTACTGTACATGCCACTGATGTCTGACTCACTTGTGCGTGTACTCATGTGCTGTACTATACTCTGTGCTGACTATCCACTGTGCTGTAGCTATACTGTGTACTGTACTCCACTGGTGCTGTACTATTAACTGTGCCTGTACTATACCTGACTTGTACTCCACTTGTGCTGACTATACGTGCTGTACTATAACTGTACTGTACTTACTACTTGTGCTGTACTATAATGTACTGTACTTCCATAGTAGCGTTACGCTCCACTGTGCTGACCTCCACTGTTGCTGTACTATCTGTGCTGTTACATCACTGTGCTGTACTTACTACTGGCTGCTGTAACTATACCCCTAGTGGCTGTAATATACTGTATACGGTACTCCACTTGCTTGACTCTCTCAAATGTGCTGGTTACTCACTGGCTGAACTGCTATACTGTGCTGTACTATACTGTACTGTACTCCACTGTGCTGTACTATACTGTGCTGTACTATACTGTGCTTTCCTAACTTGTGAACCCAACTGTTGTTTGTGACTACTATGATTTCCCATTGTATCAATAGTATATTTATAAAATAGTAAATTTTTCAGTATTTTCAGAAATTCGATCACTTAATAATTCATAAACAAAATTGATATTAGTAAAAACCGCTATAACTAAGTGGTAGGTCTCCCTTTACTTGTTACTTCTTAAAGATATGTGGGTTTTTGGTAACGGCATTTCAAGGCACAAGGCAATGTTTCTTAAACTTAGAAGACAGAACATTTTCTCTGAAACTATATAAGTGTTGATATTAGTTGCAGGGGTCTTTACTTCAACATCGTGTTTTAATGTATTTSTAACACCTTTTAAGACTTTGTCTGGTAGATGTTTTCTAAGACCACTTTTCCWTCTGTCTGACCAGAAATCAAAGCCTTTGCTTATTCCACATTTCTAGGATGGAAAACAAATAGACTCTCAGCTTTCATTTGACACCCAGTTGAATATGCTCCTATAAACTCCATATGCTGGTGCTCATGGGTTCTTTTACATGGAGATGACCATGTGTATATTGTCTCACTCTTACCTTTCTACCCAGCTCTTGTAGTTGGGGATGTCTTTAGCGTACAGCAGCTTGTTGGAGGGAGAGTCCTTGCCCAGGCGGTGCTCTGACGTGGAGCAGGAGTCCATGAAGGTCTGGGCCACCACAGACAGACAGGCGTCTGTGATGCTGCTCTTATGGATGTCAAACACAAACTGGGGGTTCTTGATCACGTTCACCCAGAACCGCAGTGGAAGACTGAGAGAGAGAGGGAGGTAAAGAAGGGGGGAGAGAGAGAGAGAGAGAGGGAGGTAGAGGGGGAGAGAGGGAGAGAGAGGGCAAAGAAATGGGTCAGTCAGAATCCACTCTGTGTTTTTCTTCACTCCCTGGGTTACCAAAGCCCTCAGTCAGAGTCAGAATCCACTAACTATCAGTACTTTATTTCTCTCCTCTTTCTGGGTCACTAAAGTGAGGAACTTAAGGCTCATAACTCCAGGCAGAATCCAGTACTGCTATATTTGAAAATGTTTCTAACTGATGACTCAGTGTATCGTCCTCTGATAAAGTTTAGTCATGCCTCTTTTGTAGAACTAAGAGATACACATTGATACACATTGCATCCTATATTATACATCCTATTATAGACCCATCCTATCATTTCTATTCTACATCATTCAGGTTTCTCACCAGTTACTCTTCCATGTGTGGCGKACATCTTGGTCGTGGATGCCGTGTTTGTCCGCCTGCTCGTCCAGGAAGTCAAACATGTATTTGATGGCGAGGGGCAGGGCGCTACCCCGGTGGACGGTACTGAACAACGTCTCAAACAGGTCATCCACAAACTTCTGYAGGGTACCCTGGGTAAAAATAATGAACACTCTAGTTCAGACTTACATAAACTCACTCAACAACAACTGATTTCCTCAAAGAATAGGAGAGAACCTACGGAGACAAAAGTGTGTCAATAGCCACGGGTTACATAACATACAACCGTATCCCCAGTCACTTTGTAAAATGTATATAAACATAACCACAGGAACTGAAAGTAACCTTGTTCAATGTTACTTCTAGCATACCGTTTTGGCCACTCTCGTCTGGTCATAATCATACGGCATAACAGAACCCAATGGATTCACAGTGCCAATGATCATTTCTACTCTCCTAATCTTAAACATTGGTACTTTTCTTATTCCTCATTACGATGGTCTCGAAGTAGAGCGTATATAGCTCGTCCCCTCACGATTTCATCGCTTCAAAACAGCACATTTTTGTTTCGCAACGCCAGTGCAGAGCGGATAGCGATGAAATGATCTGAGTCAATGAGGTACGAGGAGAGAATCACACTATGACTCAGAGAGATAATTAATCATTTGCTGCAGCTTTGTAGAAAGAAGTGATTCGCAGTAGAGAGTATAGTTTGACTATTGATAAAGACGCTATGTAGGACCCATTGAAGAGAGAGCAGACAGAAGAAAGAAGATATCGAACGTGGGGCGAATGAGTATTGACAAGAGATGTAGAGTTTTAATTAAAATGCTTTACTTATTGCTATTTAGTAACTAGTTCTACTCTCTGTTAGCCCATTTTATTTTCAACCCTTGCAAAGGATAGTAAAGTACCTAGTGGTGAAACAAGTTCTCCTGGGATAGTTTTGCATACCTGCTCTGAGCTTCTTATCTGGTTCATGCTGGTTCGGAGAGGAGGCGGGGGAGTAGTAGAGACTGGTTTGAGAGTCTCGAATGCTAATGGAGAGGACCTCGGGTTGGAGAGCAGGTTAGAGAGGTGACTAAGAGAGACAGAAGACTCACATGGGAGGAGAGTTACGAGTAACAGGTGCGGTGTGCTCACGCCGCGAGGAGGGTACAGGACCCAGACTTAGAGAGAGGATTTTGTGTTGTGGATGATGCTGATGAGGAAAAGTAGATGAAATATGGGAAATGAACACAACGAGTAGTGATGGAGAGGCAGAGCTGGGGCCACTAGAGCTGCACTGGCGACTCAATAGATGTCCCTCACTTGGGCCTGGAGCTTGAGCATAGGTCAAATTAGATTTAAATAGGATGCGCCTTCACCTATTTCAATACGTTACTGGAAATGGTTTTACATATTGTTCAGGAAAATGTTCGACTCACTTCCTAAGTCCATAGTCTACGATGAAAGGCAGCGCAGTTTTTTTTGCTTCTTAATTCAGAACAACAAGGTTAGCTGCCTAGTTTGTCGTCGCTAACCCAGACTACCATTGCCCCAAAAAGGGTTTTCTCAGAGTTCGCACGTAATATCACAAATCTAGTATTTGGAACACATGATAAAGTTGGATTAGCTAACTTGATTCAGATGACAAAATAGCGAGCCCTCACATGAGTCACGCTGTCGAATTGGAGGGCCAATAATTTCCAAGATTGAGGAAGAAAGATGTAAGTTGTGTGTCGCAGTGCTTACAGCTGATAGGTGTTCGTTTTACATGTACGATTTAGCGAAGTGTTCGTTTAGTGCGACTGTTGTGTGTTGGTGATGTGTGTGTAGTGTGTGTGTGGGTGGTGTGTGTTGTGTGTGTGTGTGTGTGTGTGTGTTCAAACTCAATTTTCTTCTCCTCTCTCTTTCCCCCACTCTAGACTCATCCTTCGGTACACAGGTAGTTCCAGACAGTCTGGCGTTCCCCCGTTCCCCTATGAATAACCCCTGACCTGGGAGGTGGGTAAGGTGTGGCACCCTGGTCAAGAACCCAGAGCATGGAGACCAAGAAAGGAGGGAAGAACGAGGCAGCAGATGGTCCCTCTGATGATATACCGACCAGGCCCTGTCTGGCCCACCGAAGGTAACCCCAGCTTACATACTTCTTTATTACAACGACATTCCACGCAATTGTCTTCTCCATATTTCCATTTAACTACAGTA
>NC_036847.1:26200081-26211595 GCF_002910315.2 Salvelinus sp. IW2-2015 | reverse complement strand
GCGACCTGGTCATGGGGGAGGGGGGAGAGAAGAGATGGGGAAGAAGATGGGTGAGAGAAGAGACAGAAGACAGAAACAGGAGAGAGAGACAGATGGGGGAGAAGAGACAGAGAGAGAGATATGGGGAAAGTATGGAGAGAGAGATGATATGAAGGAAAGAGAGGAGGGACTGGGCTGACAAGCTGCCCCTCCACTTTTCTGACTTAATGAAATATTAAAAGGCTCCTTTCATCTTTGGTAGATTTTATTATCTCTCTCTTTTTTTAGTTGCAAATGAGAACTTGTTCTCAACTAGCCTACCTGGTTAAATAAAGGTGAAAAAAATAAAAATAAAAATAAAATCTCTCTCTCTCTCCCCCCCTCTCTCTCTCTGTCTCTCTCTCTCTGTCTCTCTCTTATCATATCACTCTCTCTTATCATATCACTCTTTCTCACTCGCATATTATCTCTCTCTGTCTCTCTTCCTCTTGCTCAGTCTTTCATATCATCCCTCCCTCTGAATAGATCTGTGAGTGAGAGAGAGAGAGAGAGAGAGAGAGAGAGAGAGAGAGAGAGAGAGAGAGAGAGAGAGAGACGTGGCTCTCCTCTTAAAATAAATCATTGTCTCTTTCCTGCTGTCACCACACTGTAAGGGTCTCAGTCACTGTCCTAATCAATGCATCAAAATATCTGTAATATGTAATGCCTTCCAGCCATCCTCCCCTTGTCTGTCCTTTCTTCTCTCCCTTCTTCCAATCTCAGTTCCCTCATTCCTTTGACACTAAGGAATGGTGCTCTTCCTCCTCTCCTCCTCTCCAGTCTTCCTAATTAGAAGTTATTTCCTTCCCGGCGTGTGTGTGTCTGTTTGAGTCTGTGAGCGGTCTCGTGGGACTCTAGATCAGTGTCAGATCTCTCTCACCTGGCTTCTAAGGGCAGCGCAGGACAACAACGCCCCAGAGCACTACAGCGACTTTCGGCTCTAAGTGGTATGTTCTAAAGACCAGCAGTTGTCTTTAGGTTGGCCCCTGGGGACCTTTGGGTCTGGCAGGGTGTGTGTGTATGTTTCTCTCTCTGTGTGTGACAGTGGGGTGAATTGAGGTCTCAAATCCCATCTTATGCCACTGTCAGGTCCCTACCCCTCTCTCTCCTCCTTCCTCTCTTCTCCATGGGGGAAGATTACTGTTCAGCTCTGTGACCACAGTATCAGGCTTCAGGCTACTTGAGGTGGGTATGAGGGCTGCAGGTGTGTGTGTTTGTGAGGTGTCAGGGGGAAACGTGTAGTGGGTTATTGGGGGGCGGGGGACCGCTGGCACGGTAAATTGAGGCAAATTGCTAAGTGCTGAACGTTAAATTGATATGAATCAATCAGCTGGGTGTCAGGCACATCTGTGCCCGCTGTGCCAGGCTATGATTGATGGGGGTGGAGCCATTGTCAGCAGTACAAAATCCATACACAACACACACACACACACACACACACACACACACACACACACACACACACACACACAACCACACACACACACACACACACACACACACACAACACACACACACACAAACAAACAACACACACAGCACACACACACACACACACACACATCACATCCACAAAACACACACACACACAAACACACACACACACACAGATACATGAGACTGCACAACACAGACACACGCACACGCACACACACGACACAGCACACACACACACGGACACACACAAACAACAGATACATAGCATGCACACCACAGACACACCACAACACACACACACGACAGACACAGATACATGAGTACATGCACACACAGACTACCACGCAGCACACCCACAACACACACCACAAGCCCAGTCTACACACACGACATTGCACAACACACACCCCGCAATCACAACATCACACAACAGACACACGAAGCACACGCACACACACACACACACACACACACACACACACACACACACACACACACACACACACAAACAAACATCACACACAACACACAACACCACACACAGAACACACCCACAACACCAACACACACACACAGATACATTAGACATGCACACAGGGCAGACAGCACCGACCAAATGGCCGTCCACAACTAAACACCCCCCTTTCACCGTCTAATTGCGTATTCTCATGAGTTTGGTAAAGAATATCACCATGTTTTGATGTAGTAAAACAGATTGAAGCAACACTTGTATGGAATACTGTTGGGACGGAAATACTGTGAGCGGAATACGTTGGGGAACATGGAATACTGTTGGGACGGATATACTGTTGGGAAAGCGGAATACTGTTGAAGAACAGGCAATACGTTGGAGAAACGGAACTACTGTTGAAACGGAATATACTGTTGAAGACGAATACTACGTTGAGAAACAGGACATACCTGTTGAGCAACGGAAATACTGTTGAGAACGGTAATAGCTGTGGAATGGAATACTGTTGGGAACGGAAACTGGGTTCAGAGATGGAATAACTGTTGGGATAAGGAATATGTTGAGAACGGAATAACAGTTCAGGGTCCCAGGATGGAAAACTGTTAGAGTAACGGAGATACTGTTTGACAGGGAATACTGTTTCAGAGATGGAAAAGTTGAGGAACGGAAATACTGTATACAGAACGGAAATACTGTTCAGGAATGGAATACTGTTGAGGATGGGAATAACATGTTGAGGATGGAACTGTTGAGAGGCAACCGGTAAATACCACTGTTGAGGGATGCGTACGAACGGAATAACTGTTTCAGACTGTGTGATGGGAAATACGTTATGCTGTTAGGATGGATATGTGTGAGCTTTGAGTGGAAAAATAACCTGTTCGAAGATGATGGTATAACTTTTGATTATGGTGTTCAAGCCGAATTTTGGTGTAGGAGGTGGGAGACGGGGGTGGGTGTTATATCAACACGGAGTTAAAGGACTGTTCAGAATTGATGGTAGTAAAATCTGTTGAGAAAATGGAATACTGTTGAGGAATAGTAAACTGTTGAAGAATGGTAAATCTGGTTTCACAGATTGGGATGAAGGTATAAGACCGTTTCAGGGTGGGTAAGAATTAAGTTAACGCTGATGGCACCCTTACTTGTTCGAAAAGATACGACGGGTAGGTATTTTCGGTTCATTGACGCGAGCCAGCCCTGTCACACGATACAACAACAGCTAAATACCTCGAATTCAGCGGAGACATGTTGGGTTGGAGCGGAGAGGAATAAACTGGTTGAGGAATTAAATAAGCACTGCGTAGTGCGGTATAAAAAATCTGTTTCAGGTCACTATTCACTGCTAGTCAATTGATGGCGTATGGGTGTTGAATGGCTGTTGCAGAGAGTAGCGATGGTATCAAAAGGAAATCTGTTGAGGAATGGATACTAGTACAGGGGTTTGTGAAAGTGGAATACACTAGTTGTTCAGAAATTGGAAATACTTGTGGAAATGGGAGATAAACTGTTTGAGGCCTCGGGGGGACGGTATTTACATATATTAAACTGAATTTAAGAATGAAAAGGCTTAGAAGAAATCAGGGGCTAAGATCCCGGCTGGGTTGAGCAAGATGGTTACTATTAAGTAGAAGTGCATCTGTTATCTAGCAGGTTCGGAGATGGTAATCGTGGATAATCCAGGGAATGGGAAGCGAATAATGTTGAGGACGGGTATATTGTTGAGGCTGGTTATACTGTTATCAGGACGGTATACTGTTCAGGTTGGATGGTATCTGTTCGTGATGTATTACTATTCAGGGAAGGAATACTGTTGAGAATGGAATACTGGTTGAGGATGAGATCTGTTGAGGACGGTATATTGTTGGGCGGTATACTGTTCAGGATGGATACTGTTGAGGATGGTAATACTGTTGAGGACAGTGATAACTGTTCAGGATGGAATAGTTGAGAAGGTATACTGTTGAGGATGGAAACTGTTGAGCGATGGTATACGTTCAAGATGGAATATGTTCAGGATGGTATATGTTCAGTAGATATACTGTTGAGAATGGAATACTGTTGAGGATGGATATAATGTTCAGGATGGTATAAGTTCAGGAAGGAATATCTGTTGAGGATGGGTATATCATGTTAGAGGATGGTATATACTGTTGAGGATGGTATACTGTTGAGGATGGAATACTGTTTCAGGATGGAATACTGTTTACGATGGTATACTGTTCAGGTGGTATAACTGTTAGGAAGGAATACAGTGTGAGAATGGAAAACTGTTGAGAAGGAATTACTGTTGAGGATGGTATACTGTTCAGGAGGTATACTGTTGAGGATGGAATACTGTTCAGAAAGGAATGCTGTTGAGAATGGAATACTGTTGAGATGGTATACAGTTGAGGACGGTAATACTGTTCAGGATGGTATTGCTGTTTCAGGATGATATAGCTGTTAGGAAGGATATGTTGAGGATGGAATATGTTTCAGGATGGTATATCTGTTCAGGATGGTTATTTCTGTTCTAGGAGGAATACGATTGGAGAATGGAATACGTGTTGAGAATGCAATACTGTTGAGGAGGTATACTGTTCAGGATGGTATACTGTCAGGATGGTATCTGTTCAGGAATGGAATACGATTGAGAATGGAATACGGTTGAGATGCAATACTGTTGAGGACGGTATACTGTGAGTGATGGTATAAACTGTTGAGAGAGGTATTACTGTTTCAGGACGTAAACTGTTCAGGATGTATACGTTCAGGATGGTATCCTATTCAGGAAGGAATACTGTTGATTAATGGATATACTAGTTCGGAGAATGTATACTGTTGAAAGTGACGGAATACTGTTTCAGGATGGTATACTGTTGAGGATGCGGTATACTGTTGAGGACGGTAATACTGTTGAGGATGTATACTGGAGGATGGTATACTGTTCAGGAGGGAATGACAGTTGAGAATGGAATACTGTTGAGAATGGAATACTGTTGAGGATCGGTATACTGTTCAGGATGGTATACTGTTGAGGATGGAATACTGTTCAGAAAGGAATGCTGTTGAGAATGGAATACTGTTGAGAGATGGTATACGTTGAGGACGGTATACTGTTCAGGATGGTATACTGTTCAGGATGATATACTGTTCAGGAGGAATACTGGTTAGGATTGAATACTGTTCAGTGTCGTATACTGTTCAGGATGGATTTGTTCAGGATGGTATTCTGTTCAGGATGGTATTCTGTTCAGGAAGGCAATACAGATTGAGAATGGCAATACGGTGAGAATGCAATACGTTGAGGAGGTATTTGTTGAGGAGGTTATACTGTTTGAGGGATGGTATAACTGTTGGAAGGACGGTTATATCTGTTCAGGATGGCATACCATTGAGTAAGGTTACTGTTGAGAGTGGAAAACTGTTGAGGTGGTATACTGTTCAAAGATGGAATACTGTTCAGGATGGTAATAACTGTTCAGTATGAATATACTGTTGAGAATGGAATACTGTTGAGGATGGGTAATAATGTTCAGGAATGGTAATACAGTTAGGAAGAATACTGTTGAGGATGGTATACTGTTGAGGATGGTATACTGTTGAGGATGGAATCTAGTTCAGGATGGAAATACTGTTGAGGATGGTATACTGTTCAGGATGGTATACTGTTCAGGAGGAAACAGTTAGAATGGAATACTATTGTGAGAATGGAATACTGTTGAGGATGGTAATCTGTTGAGAATGGTATACTGTTGAGGATGGTAATACTGTTGAGGACGGTATACTGTTCAGGACGGTATACTCTTCAGGATGGTATGCTGTTTAGGATGGTATACTGTGCAGGATGGTATACTGTTCAGGATGGAATACTGTTCAGGAAGGTATCTGTTAAGGATGGAATCTGTTCAGGATGGTATACTGTTGCAGGATGGAATTACTGTTGAGGATGGTAATACTGTTGAGGATGGTTAACTGTTTGAGTGATGGAAATACTGTTGAGGAATGGGAAATACTGTTGAGGAATGAAATACTGTTCAGGATGGAATATGTTCAGATGAATCGGTTGAGGATAGTTATCTGTTGAGGGACCGGAAAATACTGTCGAGACGGAATACTGTTGAGGACGGAATAAGTGATGTGTGTGTGGTGTGTGTGTGTGGTGTGTTGTGTATAGGGTGTGTGTGTGTGTTGTGTGTGTGTGTGTGTTGTGTGTGTGTGTGGTGTGTGTGTGTGTGTGTGTGTGTGTGTGCCATTCTGTTAACTTTTGTGTGGAAGAAAGGGAGGGAGGAGGGATGATGTTTCTGTTTTGGCTCAGTTGGTCATGTCTCCAGGCGACTGACAACAACCTATGGGGGTTCTCATTCAATCCCAGCCCTGATAATTGTCCAACCACGCTCCGTTCTCACTTCCCATTGGTGTAAAGCATCATTCACAGTGAATAATTGGCTGTGGTTTTCTAGGTCTGGGGTTGGGCAGGGGACCAGACAGGACGCCCTGTGGCTCACCGCTGTGACTGTCACCAGTGTGTGTGTGTGTGTGTGTGTGTGTGTGTGTGTGTGTGTGTGTGTGTGTGTGTGTGTGTCGGACTATTATACCCTGGCTCCAGGCTCAGTCTGGCATCCTCATTATTATACTTGATGGTTAAAGCAAACACCTCTCTCCATGTCTCCCATCGGCCTTCTCTACTCTCCCCCTCACCATTCATCCCTCTATTTCCTTCTGTTCCTGTTTCTCTCCATCCCTCTGCCACCCCTGCAGTTTCTGGGCTGAGGCAAACTGCAGCAAACACGGTCGGGAGGAGAGCGTAAGGTACACTATGCCTCCGCAGCAAAGCATAGACGATCCAAACAGTGCTGGTCTTAGCTAGGATGATTTTAGTTTTGCTCACATTGTGGCTCTGGACAAAAGAGTCTGCTAAAATGTCTACAAGCTAATCYAAAAGTCTAATGTTTATATCAGGTCTGCTCCCATAGGCTTACACAGTGAACACTTTAATCTCAAACCCCTCCTCCTCTTCCCATGTTAATCTATTATGTAACAGGTGTTTGTTTGAAATGGTCCAACAGAGGGAGGAGCTAAGGCGGTACAGTACTTCATAGAGATGTATACATCATAGAGATGTATAATGTTGAATGTCGTTCAATGGTACTCACCATATCTGCTGATGGAGGTCCTGGAGATGCTGGCTGACGGGGGGATGTTGTAGGAAGAGGTCTGTTTGGGCACCAGAGCCACCACACAGCGGTCAGACACCTGCAACAACACAACAGAGAACATTTTGATAAGATAACATGTTCAATCACCAATCTACAGGTGTACTGCTCACAGATAACATGTTGAATGTATGCAGTACACATTGATCTGCAAGCCTGATTTGTCACCCTCTGTCTCTTTCTAAGATATACAAACACATCCTCACATGACACATAATTTCCTCCCTCTCTACCTCTATCCCTCCATCCCTGTACTCTGTCACGTTCTCTCCATTCAGCTTCTTTCTCTACTCTCTCTAAAGCCCTGTGGGATTTCTCTGAAGACCATCTCTGTAAGAAACCACTCAAATGCCTCCGTGATGACTGTGCTTGAGATCATCCTCATTGTTATTCCCATCACTCCCCAGCCATTAGGGAAATAAGGAAAGGAGGGATGGAAGGGGGAGCGGGTAGAAAGACGGAGTGAGGGCTTCCCACTGGCACGTCTAGCGAACAACCGCCTCCGCCTCATTGTCCTCACAGCAGTGGTGGCGGTGCTTCCTCCAAGCAGCTCAGAGAGAGAGAAAATGAGAGAGTGAGAGAGAGAGAGAAAGAAAGAAAGCCATAATAGTGACAGGGAAAGAGAGTGAGACAAACGTGAGGTATGGGAGGTTAATGTGAGGTATGGGAGGGTGATAGGAGGAATACGGGAGGATGATGAGAGGAAGATGGGAGGATGATGGGAGGTATGGGAGAATGATGTGAGGTATGGAGGAAGATGGGTGGATGATGAGAGGAAGATGGGAGGATGATGTGAGCTATGGAGGAAGACGGGAGGATGGTGTGAGGTATGGGAGAATGATGTCAGGTATGGGAGGAGGATGTGAGTTATGGGATGGGGTGGTGAGTTATGGGATGATAATGGGAATTATGGGATGATAATGGGAGGATGATGTGAGTTATGGGATGGGGTGGTGAGTTATGGGATGATAATGGGAATTATGGGAGGATAATGTGAGGTATGGGAGGATAATGTGAGGTATGGGAGGATAATGTGAGGCATGGGAGGATAATATAAGGTATGGGAGGTTAATGTGAGGTATGGGAGGAGGATTTGAGGTATGGGAGGATGATGTGAGGTATGGGAGGATGATGTGAGGTACGGGAGGATAACGTGAGGTATGGGAGGATAATGTAAGGTATGGGAAGTTAATGTGAGGTATGGGAGGAAGATTTGAGGTATGGGAGGATGATGTGAGGTATGGGAGGATGATGTGAGGTATGGGAGGATAACGTGAGGTATGGGAGAAGAATGTAAGGCATGGGAGGAGGATTTGAGGTATGGGAGGCTGATATGAGGTATGGGAGGATAATGTAAGATATGGTAGGATGATGTGAGATATGGTAGGGTGATACAGGAGGAGGATGGGTCTGCTCTACTCCAGAAGAGAATCATTTCAACCTGGGATCTCTTACTACCGCTGTCTCTGTGTCCAGTCTCACCAAGCCACAGCCATAAAAGTTAGTGTTCTAAACCAAGCCACTTTCATTTGCTGTACATTTCCTCTACAGTGCACTGCTAATCACAGTTGTGAAGGTGTGTTTGTGTGCACTCTTTCAAACTGAATGGACAAAGAATGTCACATAAATACACCATTGTTCCTATATGAAGCCTTCTCTGGCATTTGCAGCCAGTCCAGTGGATGGATTTGAGTTTGAGAGAAGTGAGAGAACAAGAAGGACAAACACCCAAAGGTGTGAAAGCACCAAGCAGCCACAGGCTCAAAGAAAACCTCGGATTCTATTTAAAGAAAGAAAAATATTTATTTTCATGTCATATAGGAGGAGAGAAATAAGCTCCTTTCCCCTGACCCCTCCTGACCTTTAGCCTCTATAATTCTTTGGCTGGGTCGCCTCTACTCTCTCCTCTTCTCTACTCTTCTCCTCTTCTCTCTCTTCCCCTTCTCCTCTCCTCCAATTACTCAACTGCTAATAACGTGGCCCCACGATGCACCTATAGGGGTGTCTCTCCCCTCATCTCTTTTCCCCCTCTCTCTATTCATCTCTCTTCTCCACCCCCCTCCCTGACTAATCTCTACCAGGCCATTAGTTGGGGTCAAAGCCAGGGTTGGGGTAGAGGCCACAGCTAGCTACAGCTCCAGCAGACAGGGCCCACTCTAATAGCCACACTGGAGAGACACTTGAAAGGACATAGGCTTAAGGAGGATTCTTCTCAGAAATTGATGCCACACCGTCTGCCCTCTTAGAGGGAAATTAAAAATGCTCTTTGGAAACCTCTTTCCGCCGGCTCTGGATTGTGAAGACCTCACTCTTCTTCCTCTCAACCCTAATCTATCCTCTCCCCCTCTCCATCCTAACCTTCTCCATTTTGTCTAAAGCCTCTGCTCTCTCTCACTCCTACAAGCTCTGACAGTAGTGACACCTTGGAAGGCCCCATTACCGTTTCTTCCCACACTCTCTCTTTCTGGCAGGGATTGGACATTGACTCTCTACCTCCCCCTCTCCGCCCTCCATCCTTCAGGGCTAATCCACAGTGTGAGGCAGGGAGGGAGGTGAGGTGAGCATGATAGTGGCCTGCAGGTGTGATAAGGGGCCAGTACTACACAGTGATAAGACCTCCATCAAACCCAACCCCAACCCACCCACCTCTATCTCTCATCTCCTGACCCCCAGGCCACCTGATCCCCTGGAAGCCCAGTTTAGGATGACTATCTATCACAGATTGTACTGGGCTGTAGCTTAGTCACACAAAACTACCTAACTGATAGGTCTTTAACTTTAAAATAGACGTAAGATTATTAAGATTAAATGGTTATTAGTATATTACATGAAACAAATGATCTAAACTGTGTTTTTATCAAACAAAATAGTGTCTCAGAGCATACTACGAAAGTGACACATTGTGTGTTGAGGGTCCAGTCCCACTGTGATATTTTCATTAGAAATGATCACTCAACCTGCTGCAATATCAGCCGCCAGTCATTAGACCCAATACCAACTGTCTTGGCTCAAAGGAATCTGTGGAGAGGAGAGGAACACTCTCTTCACTATGCCTGCAAAAATCTCTATCTAGATTTCCTTTTCTGTTGGAACATATTTTAAAAACCAAAGTCTGCCTGCGGGGGATTGTTTGTTCAGATGATAACAAGGGATGAGCCGCCACAAAGAATCAGATTGACGGAAAGATATATAACAATTGTAGGAAATGATCATATATCCAACTATCTGTTGTGTCTGTCTGGGTTTGTCTAAAATATCCCCAAACGTCCCAGTGCAGGTTCTCTGTCGGGGAAGTGTGAACCTGAAGCTCCAGGTGAAGTGATGTCGGTTCCTCCACAACACAACAGCAGTAGGACAACACAAGGTCAGAATGGAGGCACAGTGACAGGGCTCTAATAATGTCTTGGCCTAGTTCAGACAACTACACTGCAAGAGGATAGGGACAAGGCCTTTCATGGAGACATTTCCTTCATCACATTTCTAGCTGCACCCCTGGCAGGCGAGAGATAAAACCAAGGTAAGTAGAAAGTAAATCTGACTCAAATCAGGGAGATAAAGTGCTAAAAGTAAGAGCTGGGCTGATGAAAAGAGAGGATGAGAGGGGAGGGAGCATTCCAAGCCACGACGCTGCCACACCAGCGCCCCTCCCCGCCAAGTGGGAAGAAGCTAGTGGAGGGGATTGGGGGGGGCAGCCTGGAACGCCTCCGGCTGGAATGGGTCCTCAGGGACGACGGGGCGATGAGGTTTCAGGCGTGGCTCGTCCAGATCCGTGTATAACGCCATGCAGTGATGGTATTGCAGACCAGGGAGGCGTTATGCTGAAAGGAGGAGATGCGTTGGACGCTGGTTGAGCGGTGAAGGAGCCGATCCGAGCAAAGAACCACGCTGTTGAGTAAACTGGGGTGTGACAAAGTGCGGGATGCTTTCAAAAAATACTCACTGAGGTTGGAACCGAAGCGATGCATACGCGCTGCGAGAGGAGGAGGAGCGAGAGAGCGAGAAGAAGAGAGAGAGAGAGAGAGAGAGAGAAGAGAGAGAGAGAGAGAGAGAGAGAGAGAGAGAGAGAGAGAGAGAGAGAGAGAGAGAGAGAGAAGAGAGAGAGAGGGAATGAAAGAGAGCGAGAGAGAGAGAGGGGAATGAAAAGAGAGCGAGAGAGAGAGAGAGGGAATGAAAGAGAGCGAGAGAGAGAGAAGGGAATGAAAGAGAGTGAGGAAGAGAGAGAGAGAGAGGGGAATGAGAGAGAGAGAGAACTGAGCTGTATTTCTTTCAGGGAGGTCTCTCTCTCTCTCTCTCTCTCCCCCCCCCCCCCCACCCCCCCCCCCCCCCCCCCCACCCCCTCTCGCTCTCTAATCGGCCACGCACTGCAGGAAAATTTGCCCTCTACTCTAC
>NC_036847.1:26180843-26197910 GCF_002910315.2 Salvelinus sp. IW2-2015 | reverse complement strand
GGATATCGAGAGAGAGGAAGAGCTGGGCTAGATGAAAAGAGAGGAGGGGATAGAGAGAGAGAGAAGAGCAGCGGGTGAGAAAGAGAGAGAGAGGACAGGGAGATACAAGAGATAAGAAAGGAGCTGGCTGATGAAAAGAGAGGAGGAGAGCGAGACGGAGACAGAGGGAAGAGAGGAAGAGCTTGGGCTGATGAAAAGAGAGGTATGAGAGGGAGGAAGAGGTTCAAGGTTGGAGATAAGAGAGTACAAGAGGCGGGGCTGTTGACAGGGGAAGATATCAACGAGAGATTAAAATCACAATCAGCCAGGCTCTATCTCATCAAGCCTATTATCTCCTCTGCCTGGCCGACAAAATATGTGTCGTGTGTGTGGTGGGGGGGGGGGGGGTCCTAGAGATTATTCAGTTCCCATGAGGCTCAAACTTGCAAAGGTACTACTGAATAAAGAGCTACTGTACAGTCTCAATTAAAATGCATTTTCTGTTCTGGTTCATTTCAGTTGCACGGAGCTGGGGCGATGGAGGTGGTCTGTTTTCCATAACCGAGGTATCGTACACGATCATCTCCATGTGATAGGCAAATAAATAGCAGAGTATCTCTGGTTGATAGGAGTTCCATGAATTCCTATGCATCTCAGTCGGTCCCTCTTCACGTGTGCGAATTAGCAGAGTCACAGGGGGTGAGTGTAAATCTGAATGTCAAAAATTTCACACACACATCACTCTCGCATCTCTTCTCTATTCTCTAACTTGTGAGTCATGCAGATCAGATCAAACCAGACTAGTGAATTCTAATGAGGAGGAGGTCTGTAGGAGGAGGATTCAACGTCTCAAAGTCAGGAGTCTGAACATTACATTTCCCCTACAGTACACTTGAGTGGGCTTGGGTCATTTAACTTCTATAAACGTCTATACATTGCATTTCCATAATCTACTGTATAGAATGGGCGTTCATAATGCAGCTGAATCCCATCACCTCCAGAGAGAGACATACATAGATACTGTACCATAACAGACTGTAATATAAACTTGATGTAGATGGGATAACCCTACCTGGTAATCAATGAGTGTGTTGAGTCTAGATATACATAACATAGATCAGTTCACTGTACCTGGTAGTGCATGAGTGTGTTGAGTCTCTTCCAGTCGTTCTCTATYTTGGTGGTGATGTCCTCATCCTGCAGCACCACGCGGGCCATCCGCCCCTGACGCCATTCTGACGGGACCAGAGAGAAGGGATTCTGCGTCAGTCACACAGCCAGAAACACAATCACACACACCAACACACACACGCACCTATGCACRTGCACAAACACACACACATAGTGTGCACAAGAACATACACACATATTCTCTAGTCTGTGTTATCCATTCACTATTGAAGCCTTTGCATCTTACAGTAATGCCTTTTTTATGTGGTGTGAGCTGAGTTACCTACAGTATAACCAATTCAAATGACTGAACAACACTGTTCTACTGTTTAAAGAGATTGACAATTCTATCTGTTTGTCTCTAAGGGTGTTACCAAGACTGCTATAATAGCCATTACTTCTTCAAGCAAGATGAGTCCAAAACCATTAAGCTATTCTCTGACTGCGTCTTCATTTGCCTTGGTTTCACTGAGGAGAGGAGAGGCACACAGACGTCACAAGCTTCCAAAGGACTCTTGAGAAAACACATTATCCAAATGAAGCYGTATCCACAGCCATTCGTTGTGCCSTTCTGTTCTGCAGACACACACAGAGAGCACTCTGTGTTCTCCGCTAGGTTAGGAGACCAGAGAGACGGCTCCCGCCCGGATTGATGGCCATTTTAATTAAACATTACACACAAACAATTTCAATTTGTATAGACACTCAGCATCACCGGCGTAATTGGTGTCAGTGATACTTGTGTCGCACGGTGGGAAAAACACACACCGTGAGGAAGAAGGTTCCTTATAGAGAGAGAATCCTTTCCAGAAAAAGTGACTCAAGCGAAGCGGGAGAGGGAGATGGGGGGAGAGGGAGAAGGGGAGTGGGAGAGGGAGGGGAGAGGGAGAGGGAGAGGGAGGAGGGAGTGGAGAGGGACGTGGGAGAGGGAGAGGGAGAGGGAGTGGAGAGGGTGGGCAGGAGAGGGAGTGGAAGAGAGGGAGTGGGAGAGGGAGGAGGGGAGGAGGGAGTGGGAGAGGGAGAGGGAGAGGGAGAAGGTAGAAGGGGGAAGAGGAGGGTGGGGAGTGATGGGCACATTGACAGCTTTTCGTCTGATAATAGAAACGATAATATGGTTGTTGATGTGGAAATGGTGGCCGTGACGGGCACAGGTAGTGATCATTGATTTTTCACTCTGTTGACTGGAATGTATTACTTTGTGCCCGGAGACCACTGCCAACACACCCTAGTGTTACCTTAGTGATGATATGGAGAGAGAGGTTGTCCCCGTGGTGTTGTTGCTTGATTAGCATTCTGATTGAGGGTTATTTTTCTCTCTCATGTGAAGGGAGAGCAATGAGAGAGGAGGAGGAGGAGGAGGAGGAGGAAGGAGGGGGGAGGAGAGGTGAGGAGAGGTGAAAGAGGCAGTGTTGGCTCTGGGGGTGGAGTGGGTGGCAGACTGTGTGTGTGTGGGGGGGGCCTGTCTGTCAGACTAGGGAGAGGCGTGTGTGTGTGTATGTCATCCCTATGTGTTGTGTGTGTGTGTTGTGTGTCTGCAGCACCGTTTTGTGTGTGTGTTTGTAGTTTATTGTGTTGGTGTGTGTCTTATCCTACCCAGGTCCATTGTCGACAGCGCGGGGCCTCTGTGAGTAGGGGATGTTTCTTATAAGCAGGCGTCCAGTATCTTTCTCCTTGACTGGTGATGGTGTCCAGTTCAGCACCCTTCCACTGGGATCTCAGGAGCTTGTCTCATTGTCCGGGTTCACACAGTTCAGGATCTACAGGAGAGGAGAGGAGGTCAGGGTGTGCCTGTGTGTGTTGTGTGTGTTGTGGTGTGGTGGGGGGGGGGGGTATAGTGTATGTGGAGTCAGTAGAATCTGTCTGTCTGTCTGTCTGTCTGTCTGTCTGCTGTCTGTCTGTCTGTCTGTCTGTCTGTCTGTCTGTCTGTCTGTCTGTCTGTCTGTCTGTCTGTCTGTCTGTCTGTCTGTCTGTCTGTCTGTCTGTCTGTGTGTTGTGTGGATTGCTGAGATGGTACTTGACCAGAGTTTTGTACTCTATCTGCTGTCTGATGAGCTTGTCTTCACTGAGGGAGTAGCGCGCCTCTCCTGTGATGGCGTCTATAGGCCCCTTCTCCATCTGCTGCTTGATGGCACAGTATAGCATGAACAGAGGTTCACCAGAACACTCCTGGAGAGAGAGAGGCGAGGGAGAGAGACAGAGAGAAAACACATATCGATTAAGGATATAAAATGTATTTCAACTGCCGCTTCTTATAAAACCCTGGTATACTAAAACTGGTGAACTGGAGGTTGCATTAGACTCACTTTGAGGAATCTGTGAAGAAGGAAAGCAAACCAGTTGGTGAGCATCTTCTCTGCAACGGACTCCGTTCTGAAGAAAGAGGGAAAATKATGTGGATTTTTTAATGCYWATGTAACCTTTCCCAAATAGCTCCAAAACTATTTCAGGGCAGAGTCAGAAAACGATGGACTTATTAGAGGAAGAACCAGTAGAACGAGGAGGAATGAGAAAGAGAAGAAAAAGCAGCCAGACAGTAGTAGTTAACGAGCATAAAAAATAGATGAAAGGGTTAYTCTCTCTCCCCTCCCTCCTCCAGAGGACCAACAGTACTATTCCTGAATACCAACACTGCAATGCTTCATCTTCTGAGAGCTGGGCTAACCGTGCAGGGAAAGCACAAGTACACACTCTCTTCCTCCTCGGACTCCCTCCTTTCTCCACATCACCAGCCTAAGCTTCTCCTCTCCWCACAAACAGTTCATTGACTATTGTCCAACTGATAGCGTGACTATGTGATTACCTCAGCTCCCACCTGGACATGCTACTAGCATCTTGTCCCCAATCAAAGTACCCTTGAGTGTGTGTATGTGTGTGTGTGTTTCTGAGTWGTCAGAGAATCACTGTGCTTCACAATATCGTGACTGTCACCGGCCCACCCCACATCCCACCCCACACCCTTCAGCTACAGGGCCATACAGGAGCCTGTTGCCAATTTACTTGGTGCGGCGTTGTGAAAATGACCCTCTTAATGTGGCGGGAAATGACTATGATTACTTTGGGCTGCAGGCGGGGTAATAGTGGCTGGGGCTGTAACGAGGAACAGTGGTGTACATGGATAAGGAGAGGTATTTGCTAGGATGGGCTGGAGCTCTCTYTCTGTGACAGCTTATTTGATGTGGGATGCACCAGGTTGATGGAAGGTGGCGTTTTGTTCACCCCATTTCAGCTGCAGGATGAGAGGAAGAGGCACTACTGACAGCCGAAGGAGTGTATGATTGTGCCCTCTTCTATAAACACCTGGGGTTGGAACCGGTTCAGGGAACAGAACCAAACATATTTTTTGGGAAGAAACAGAACCATAACCGGGAACGAAAGTGACCTCTAGTGTTCCAAAATGAAACCATTGTTTTCAAATCTTGAGAACCGGTTAATAATGTAATTTTTGGTTCCAAAAATATCTCTAATGTCTAGTTTATAATTATGTAATTCAGTGAAGTTATGATGTTAGTAGCCTAAATGCAATTCAACTCACGTCATGATGTTCAGCGCCTCAAGCCAAGCCCCTCATGTCCACGCGTCTCTCTCGCTCTCTTCCCACCCATACAATTTCAGTTGCATCTCCCACCTGCACTTATTAACCAATCAAACATGTAAAGAACTAGCTTACCCGTTTTATAGCAAGCTGTTCTATCCTTATTGGTGGAGTAAATTAATAAGCTCAATGTAAAAATTATGTTGTTTTCAAGAGTTTCAAAAATGTAGGAAAAGGAACTATATGAAGCTGTACTTTTTTGGGTTCAAACCGGTTCAGAACTCATTATGCTGGTCGGAACACTGGAACAGAACGAAACAAATAGGGGAACAGAACGATTGGGAAATCATTTCGATTCCAACCCCTGATACACACACCAACTCACACACACACGTGCATCCACCTACTGCATCTCTCATCTCTACTACTGCTCTCTACTAAAGTCTTCATCCTCAAAATCAATACGGACCGAAGCTGAATAAACATACAAATATTGTGTTTTGGACAAAGTGCACATACCCTCCATAATTGCTCCCCTCTCTCCTCCACAGAGAAGTATCCTCCCCTCCCCCTCATTGCCCCTCCTCTGACTCACAGTGGATTGTGTGTTAATAGAACCTATTAAGGGTTTTAATGAGCCCAGCAAGTCCCTGTAGAAGGAAAGTCAAATAAAAGCCTTTGTGCGGGGCCATGTTGGGGCTCCTTTCAATGGTTCACTGAGACTCCTCACTATGTTTCCTTCCTCCTCCCCCATCTCTCCATCCTCCCATCTCCACTTCCCTCGCTCTTTTAATTGAGTTCCATTAATGAACATTTTCATTATCCTACAGTGCATTAAGACTGGGGCTTGATGCTGATAAATAGGTTGAGGGGGACCGATTAGTCGGCTGTGGAATGTCTTCAGAATGGAATAGTGCTAAACACAACATTCTCTTTCTGTATTAAGCCATTGTATTCTAGCAGCGCTCCGCATGGACGGGAATGCCATTAGAAAAACGCTGAAGACAAAACAAGAGTGAAAAGACTCAAGGCGATAGAAAACAGAACGCTATAAGAGAGTGGGACCGAGGACGGAGTGAGAGATCGATGCAACATATCCAGGTAAGGATCATTATAGAGTACAGAAGGATTAAGGATGTCTCTAGAGAAAAAAAGAAAGAAAGGGTTAAAGCTAGGTAAAGAGATGGAGAGAATTAGAGMGAAAGAAACAGAGAAAAAGAGAGAAACACAGAGAAAGAGAACGTGAAAGAGAGCAATATGAAACAAACTTACAACCAAACATTTGTCTGACTAAAAGGTTTAAAAGCAGATTAACAAATTAAAATGGGAAGGTAAGTAGCCTAAAGTTGACAAATTGTCAAAACGTAGATACCATGTTCAGAAAGCTTTTAGGGGAAAAACCATCTAATGTTTGTGCTGTAGACTCTCACGAGTAGACAGACTACACTTCAACTGAGGGAGGGGAMCATCACTTCTAGACTATTAATGTTGAGAGCATACTCTCAGAATCTAAAAAGATCCTTAAAACAACATGGGAAGTATGAATATAGTTCCTATATAAAGCCATGACCATTGCCTGTATCTCTGGGCCGTACATTGAACCTTTTCTCTCTCTAATTTGGATTAGTCACATCAGAAACATGTTCTATACAGGCTATATGTTCTAATATGATGTTAATGACTGGAATTTAGAATGTGTGAAAATATAATAACATATAAAGTGTTCTGGCAGCCAGGAGAGCACCAATCCCCCATTATAACTAATAATATAAACAAAGACAGGTGTGTGTGTGTGTGTGTGTGTGTGTGTGTGTGTGTGTGTGTGTGTGTGTGTGTGTGTGTGTGTGTGTGTGTGTGTGTGTGTGTGTGTGTGTGTGTGTGTGTGTGTGTGTGTGTACACTCTGTGCCATTCTGTTGACATTCCCCATAATATACAGTCATTGAAATTCTACACTTGGACACTCAAAGTCAATCTTAAATGAATCATTCTTTATTATCAGCGCGCTGGAGAGGTTCCAAACAACTCAATGCACCAAGTACACTTTGATCAGGAGCTCCACCGGGGCAGTCCCGTTAGATCTCTTATATACACAGTTATGTTTCATGATTTAGCTTATTCATCATTCATAATTCATTCATCATTAACGTTGACTTCATTCATGTGACCGACCAATACTGGGTCATGTATGTGACAGACCAATACCTCACGAGGCCTCTCTAAGCTGATACATTGAAACTGAGATATCTTTCGTTCTCAAAACAAGGGTCTGGGCGTACTGCTAAATTGCAGATACTGATATTGAGGATTCTTTCCAGGCATGTTCAATCAGTCACTTGCATGAACACAGAAATTGGTTATTAGAAAAGCACAAACACACCTTTTTCAGCACAATTCAGTGCTTTCAAAATGTATTCACACTCAATCAAATGTATTTATGAAGCCCTTTTTACATCAGCAGATGTCACAAAGTCCTATACAGAAATCCAGCCTAAAACCCCAAAGAGCCAGCAATGCAGATGTAGAAACACGGTGGCTAGGAAAAACTCCCTTGTCTTATTCCACATTTTGTTGTTACAGCCTGAATTTAAAATGTATTACATCGATATTTTGTGCCTCTGGCCTACACACAATACCCCATAATGTCAAAGTGGAATTATGTTTTTAGACATTTTTACAAATTAATACAAAGTGAAAAGCTGAAATGTCTTGAGTCAATAAGTATTCAAACAGCCTATTAGTTGTGGCAAGCGTAAATAAGTTCAGGAATAAAAATGTGCTTAACAAGTCACATAATAAGTTACATGGACTCACTGTGTGCAATAATAGTGTTTAACATGATTTTTGAATAACTACCTAATCTCTGTACCCAACACATACAATTATCTGTATGTAAGGTCCCTCAGTTGAGCAGTGAATTTCAACCACAAATACAACCACAAAGGCGGCAGGTAGCCTAGTGGTTAGAGCGTTGGACTAGTAACCGAAAGGTTGCAAGATCGAATCCTTGAGCTGACAAGGTAAAAATCTGTCATTCTGCCCCTGAACAAGGCAATTAACCCACTGTTCCTAGGCCATCATTGAAAATAAGAATTTGTTCTTAACTGACTTGCCTAATTAAATAAAGGAAAAAGACCAATGCCTGGTGGTTTTCCAATGCCTTGCAAAGAAGGGTACCTATTGGTTGATGGGTAAAAAAATGATAAAGTAGACATTGAATAWYAATACACCCAGTCATTACAAAGATACAGGYGTCCTTCCTTACTCAGTTACTGGAGAAGAAGGAAACTGCTCCGAGATTTCACCAGTTACAGAGTTTAATGGCTGTGATAGGAGAAAGCTGAGGATGGATCAACAACATTGTAGTTACTCCACAATACTAACCTAAATGACAGATTGAAAAGAAGAAAAATATTCAAAAATATGCATCCTGTTTGCAATAAGGCACTAAAGTAAAACTGCAAAAAATGTGGCACAGAAATTAACTGTATGTCCTGAATATGTTTGGGACAAAGAGTACCACTCTTCATATTTGGCTGCATCATGTTATTATGGGTATGCTTGTCATCGGCAAGGACTACAGAGTTTTTAAAATAAAAAKAAATGGAATTGAGCTAAGCACAGGCAAAATCCTAGAGGAAAACCTGGTTCAGGCTGCTTTCCAACAGACACAGGGGGATAAATTAACCTTTCAGCAGAACAATAACCTAAAACACAAGGCCAAATATAGACTGGAGTTGCTTACCAAGACAACATTGAATGTTCCTGAGTGGCCTTGTTACTGTTTTGACTTAAATCGGCATTAAAATCTATGGCAAGACTTGAAAATGGCTGTCTAGCAATGATCAACAACCAACTTGACTGAGCTTGAAGAATTTTTTTAATAATAATGTGCAAATATTGTACCATCCAGGTGTGTAAAGCTCTTAGAGACTTCCCCAGAAAGACTCACAGCTGCAATCACTGCCAAAGGTGCTTCTATGAAGTATTAACTCAAGGGCGTGAATACTTATGTAAATTTGATATTTTTGTATTTCATGCTAAAAAAATGTGCAACAATTTCTAAAAACATGTTTTCACTTTGTCATTATGGGGTATTGTGTGTGAGAATTTTTTTTTTTTTGATACATTTTGAATTCAGGCTGTAACACAACAAATGTGGAATAAGTCAAGGGGCATGAATACTTTCTGAAGGCTCTGTACACACTGAGTGTATAAAACATTAAGAACACCTTCCTAATACTGAGTTGCACCTCCCCCTTTTGCCCTCAGAATAGCCTCAATTCGTCAGGGCATGGACTCTACAAGGTGTCGAAAGCGTTCGACGGGAATGTGGGACCATGTTGACTCCAATGCTTCCCACATTTGTGTCAAGTTGGCTGGATGTCCTTTGGGTGGTGGACCATTCTTGATACACACAGGAAACTGTTGAGCGTGAAAAACCCAGCAGTGTTGCAGTTCTTGAAACAAACCGGTGCACCTGGCACCTACTACCATACCCCATTCAAAGGCACTTACATGTTTTGTCTTGCCTATTCACCCTCTTAAAAATCTTAACAAATGTAACTTTAACCTGTCTCCTTCCCTTCATCTACACTGATTGAAGTGAATGTAACAAGTGACATCAACAAGGGATCATAACTTTCACCTGGATTCACCGGGTCAGTTGATGTCATGGAAAGAGCAGGTGTTCCTAATGTTTTGTATACTCAGTGTATGTTTTATACAGGCTATATGTTCTAATAGGATGTTGTAGAGGTTACTGACTGAAATATAGATTCTAGTCTGAACTGCTGGGAAAATATAATAACATATAAACTGCAATGCCTCGGGCAGCCCTCATTATACTCATAATATAACCTAGGACAGGAGTCCAATGTGATGTGTTGTGTGTTGTGTGTGTGTGTGTGTGTGTGTGTGTGTGTGTTGTGTGTGTGTGTGTGTGTGTGTGTGTGTGTGTGTGTGTTGTGTGTGTGTGGTGTTGTGGTGTGTGTGTTGTGCGGTGTGCGTGTGCGCGTGTGCGTGTGTGTGACATTCTTTTAACTCTTCCCATAATATACAACATGGTTTGTTTTTCCACACAGCTCACGCTGCCCTCAGGGTATTATGCAGTTTCCCTCAATGAGATTCTGCTCCTGCTCTTTCTTTCCCTGAGAGACATTTCTAGAAGGATTCAGTAGCCCTTTCTTAAACTCAATACATGGTATTATAGGATTATAAATTGTCGTTACAGGTCAAGTATAAGGTTAAATAACCTTTGTTTGAACAGTGTGCATATAATAATTTATACATCTACAAAGAATAGATAAAATAGTGAAATACCATCAGTAAGTAAATGATGAACCTTTTGATGTGAAGCTGGTCTTAAAGCAGATGTGTGATGAAAGAGAGAGTTGTGAGAGACAGAGAGCAGACTAAATGTTAATTACGGCGTGAGCATGCGTGCTGCATGTCTAATGCACCTTGTTAACCCAGAAACGCCTTTCATACAAGCAGTGGCAGTTCTAGCTTGTATGGCTCCCTAGGCGAGCCGCCCCTTCAGCCCCCCACCCAACACCATTCTGCACTAACTGTCATTTTTACTCAGACATTTGGAACAACACAAATAAATAATCATAACATTTAAAACTATATAAATATATACAAGAATAAGACTCATAAATATAAAAAAGTAACAAAGACAAATAGAAAAACTGTAGTATATAAATACAAATAAAAAAGATAATCTAATTATTACACTATTACCCTATTGCTAACAAAAACACACAAATAAAACTAAATTGCACAAATCCTATATTACACAAATAGAATAACACACTTATAAAGAAGAGAACCTGATTATTACATTATTGCACTTCAAACAAGAAACACAAACTAAAYTGCACAACTAATTGCATTAGTACTGTACTGCGCTCTTTGATAGACTMCCCCGCTCCCTCTATCTCGGGCTTCCAGTGGAGAGACCTGAGGTCAACCTACCCCCGCCCCCTCCCCATCTCGTACCTCTGAGTGGGAGACCTTCCCAGTAGCCTGCCTAGCTCACAAACTAGAATCAGGACGCCCACTCCAACAAGGTTAATTGACCCACAGTCCCACACGGTGACATGATATCATTGACGTGACGTGCAAATGAGCGATAGAAAACCGATCGCACAAATGACACAATTGTTTTTGTGCGGGTGCCCCGTGCCGCCCCCCAGCAAGATGCTGCCCTGGGTGGCTGCCCATGCCGCCCCCTAGCAAGATGCTGCACTGGGTGGCTGCCCATGCCGCCCCCTAGCAAGATGCTGCCCTGGGTGGCTGCCCATGCCGCCCCCTAGCAAGATGCTGCACTGGGTGGCTGCCCATGCCGCCCCTAAGCAAGATGCTGCACTGGGTGGCTGCCCATGCCGCCCCCTAGCAAGATGCTGCACCTGGGTGGCTGCCCATGCCGCCCCCCAGCAAGATGCTGCACTGGGTGGCTGCCCATGCGCCCCCTAGCAAGATGCTGCACTGGGTGGCTGCCCATGTCGCCCCCTAGCAAGATGCTGCACTGGGTGGCTGCCCATGCCGCCCCCCAGCAAGATGCTGCACTGGGTGGCTGCCCATGCGCCCCAGCAAGATGCTGCACTGGGTGGCTGCCCATGCCGCCCCCTAGCAAGATGCTGCCTGGGTGGCTGCCCATGCCGCCCCTAGCAAGATGCTGCACTGGGTGGCTGCCCATGTCCGCCCCCTAGCAAGATGCTGCACTGGTGGCTGCCCATGCCCCCCCTAGCAAGATGCTGCACTGGGTGGCTGCCCATGCCGCCCCCTAGCAAGATGCTGCACTGGGTGGCTGCCCATGCGCCCCTAGCAAGATGCTGCACCTGGGTGGCTGCCCATGCCGCCCCCAGCAAGATGCTGCCCTGGTGGCTGCCCATGCCGCCCCCTAGCAAGATGCTGCACCTGGGTTGGCTGCCCATGTCTGCCTATGCCTAAATCCGCCACTGCATACAAGATCCCAGTAGATCACAGTAGATCACAGTAGACATAAAGTCAATGCTCTCCGTCCGCGTTCAACTCTCTTCTCCATCCTCCTCTCTGTCCTCCCTCCCTCTCTCCCTTCCACTCCCTCTCTCCCCCTTCTCCCCATCTCCCTATCCTCTCCCTCACCCACTCTCTGTGGTGTGATTGGGCACTAGCTAGCGTGGCAGTTCTTCTTATCAATGGAGCTCTCTGCTTGAGACGGCCTCAATAATGAAGGTCCCAGTCAGTAATGATCCTCAACTGCCCTGTCAGAAAGAGAAGTCCCCTCAGTCCTCCTCATCCTACKGTCTCAGCCACTGCCTATCACCAAGAGAGTACCCCAAGGCTCAATCCTAGGCCCCACGCTCTTCTCAATTTAGATCAACAACATAGCTYAGGCAGTAGGAAGCTCTCTCATCCATTTATATGCAGATGATACAGTCTTATCCTCAGCTGGCAACTCCCCGGATGTTGTGTTAAATGCTCTCCAACAAAGCCTTCTTAGTGTSCAACAAGCTATCTCTACCCTTAACCTTGTTCTGAACACCTCCAAAACAAAGGTCATGTGGTTTGGTAAGAAGAATGCCCCTCTCCCTACAGGTGTGATTACTACCTCTGAGGGTTGAGAGCTTGAGGTAGTCACCTCATACAAGTACTTGGGAGTATGGCTAGACAGTACACTGTCCTCTCAGCACATATCAAAGCTGCATGCTAAAGTTAAATCTAGACTTAGTTTCCTCTATCGTAMTCACTCCTCTTTCACCCCAGCTCCAAACTAACCCTGATTCAGATGACCAYCCTACCCATGCTAGATTACAGAGACATCATTTATAGATCAGCAGGTAAGGGTGCTCTCGAGTGGCTAGATGTTCTTTACCATTCGGCCTCTGTAAACTTGTCATCCACTGGTTGATGCCTATTTATAAAACCCTCTTAGGCCTCACTCCCCCCTATCTGAGATATCTACTGCAGCCCTCATCCTCCACATACAACACCCGTTCTGCCAGTCACATTCTGTTAAAGGTCCCCAAAGCACACACATCCCTGGGTCTCTCCTCTTTTCAGTTCGCTGCAGCTAGYGAYTGGAACGAACTGCAACAAACACTCAAACTGGACAGTTTTATCTCAATCTTTTCATTCAAAGACTCAATCATGGACACTCTTACTGACAGTTGTGGCTGCTTTGTGTGATGTATTGTTGTCTCTACATTCTTGCCCATTGTGCTGTTGTCTGTGCCCAATAATGTTTGTCCCATGTTGTGTTGCTACCATGTTGTGCTGCTACCATGTTGTGTTGCTACCATGTTGTGTTGCTACCATGTTGTGTTGCTACCATGTTGTTGCCATGTTGTGTTGCTACCATGCTGTGTTGTCATGTGTTGCTGCCTTGCTATGTTGTTGTCTTAGGTCTCTCTTTATGTAGTGTTGTGTTGTCTCTCTTGTCGTGATATATGTTTTGTCCTATATTTATATGTTGTTTTTTAAAATGTTTTTTTCTTATACCCCGTCCCCGCAGGTAGGCCATCATTGTAAATAAGAATTTGTTCTTAACTGACTTGCCCAGTTAAATAAAGGTTAAATAAATAAAACATGTGTGGTGGCGCTCTCTGACCGTGTAAACTAGGTCCGGTGCTGTGGCAGGTCAATAATAACTCATACTACATGGTCATACACTACTATAGAACTACTGCTCCTCCTGCTGCCTCAGATACTGTACAGTACACTGCCATGGGCCTACATATAGTATAAGTCCCAAATGGCACCCTATTCCCTACAAAGTGCACAACATTTGACCAGACCCCTATGGGCCCTGGTCAAAAGCCACACACTATATAGGAAATAGGGTGCCATTTAGGACACAACTATAGAGAAAAAACATTTTATCTACACTTCGCTAGGGCTCTGGCCAAAAGTAGTGCACTATGTAGGAAATAGGGTACCATTTGGGGTGCACMCTATCTGTGTGGGCTGAATGGGATGGATGACTGTACTGTACATGTCACAGTGGGAGAGATAGTAGCTGCTAAAGTCTCCACGTGGGCCATAGGGAAGTGTATGACTGAAATGTAAAGTAGTGTAGAGGCTCCTGAGGGAAGTGTAGATGTATCTCTACAGTTGTGTCCTAAATTGCACCCTATGTATATCAGGAAACGGGTGATCTTTGGCACACCGTCACAGACTACATCAGTAGAGGAAGCGATGGAAGGCAGAGATGGACTAATAGGTAGAGATGGTTCAGGCCCAGCCGTCCTGTTATCAACTGCTAATTGATGAGCTGCCATCAGAGCAGAACAGAGCTGTCCTATTCCTCAACCATCCCCATTAATGACAACAACACATTACTGTGGGTTACACATATGTTCAATTTCAGTCACTATGAGGATTTKTCTTTGCTTATGACTCAGCTCGCACCTCTCGGTGTGTCAGCCAACCGTACCTTTGCCACAATGAGCCACAAGAAAAACGTCAAGAGAAAAGAAATAGTGTGTCAAATTGGTAATCCTTTAAATTCTTTTGAAGAAATGGAAGGTAATGTTTAAAAAACTAAAGGAATATTCAGGCCTGAAGGCCAGACCAGCAGGACTTAAACCATTGTGTTCCTAATGACGGGAGATAAAGGAAACTACGGGGCAGCTAGGAGTGTGTCGGGCTGGCGGCTGGCATTTTAAATAACATAACAGCATAATCCAGGTCATTTGTCTCTCTCTTCTCTTCTCTATCTGTCTGTTCACTTCTCCCCTCTCTCTGTCTGTTCACTTCTCTCCTCTCTCTGTTTGTCATCTCTCTCTTCTCTCCTCTGCTTGTTGCCTCTCTCTTCTCTCCTCTGTTTGTCATCTCTCTCTYCTCTCCTCTGCTTGTTGCCTCTCTCTTCTCTCCTCTCTCTTCTCTCCTCTCTCTGTCTGTTCACTTCTCTCCTCTCTCTGTTTGTCGTCTCTCTCCTCTCCTCTGCTTGTTGCCTCTCTCATCTCTCCTCTGTCTATCTGTCATCTCTCTCCTCTCCTCTGTTTGTTGCCTCTCTCTTCTCTCCTCTCTGGAGATGGGGTTAAGGCGTACTGTGACAGTTCTGCTGGTCCCCTGCTAACCCATCCATACGCCTATAAAACGATACAAAGATGGCAGCCTTTACTCTAGTAAAAGAGTAAAAGGACTCTATATTTAAAGATATAGTACATGGCCCTGAGTCCTGTCGAAAACAATCTAGACAGGAGACAGAAAGAGAAAAGTAAAGTAGAAGCTGCTGCTGAATGTTTGATGAGGAGCCAGCGTTTAAGAGTTTAGAGGATAAGTGAGACTGACAGTGGTACAGTCGTGTACTCTCAGACTGATTGAGATTGGGGTGGGGGGGAGAGAGAGAGAGAGACCACTGTGACTGACTCAGTGAGCATAGCCTTGCTATTGAGAGAAGACAGGCTATGTGCACACTGTCCAAAAAACGAGGTGGAAACTGAGCTGCACTTCCTAACCTCCTGCCCAATATGACCATATTAGAGACACATATTTCCCTCAGATTAAACAGACYCACAAAGAATTTGAAAACAAACCCAATTTTGATMATCTCCCATATCTATTGGGTGAAATACCACAGTGTGCCATCACAGCAGCAACATTTGTGACCTGTTGCTACAAGAAAAGTGCAACCAGTGAAGAACAAACACCATTGTAAATACAACCCATATTTAAGTTTATTTATTTTCCCTTTTGTACTTGAACTATTTGCACATAATATGATATTTGTAATGTCTTTATTCTTTTGGAACTTTTGTGAGTAATGTTTACTGTTCATTTTCATTGTTTATTTCACTTTTGTTTATTATCTACTTCACATATGTTTCCCATGCCAATAAAGCCCTTACATTGAAGAGAAAGAGAGAGAGATAGAGAGAGAAAGAGAGAGAGAGAGAGAGAGAGAGATAAGACTACAACTCTCCATCTTGGCTGATAATTGAAAGGATACTAGACAAGTACTTGTTGCTAAAAATTAATATCTTGCCATTGTAAATAAAGTACATATTACATATTACATATGACATATAACGAATTTTGATGAATGGAATCAATACAAGTGGTAGAATGCACCTCTCTGATCCACACTCCATCATCTTTTAACAACATCCTCCCACTGTTTTCCAGCTCCACTATCTCTACTTCCCCTTCCATTCTGCCCACAGCAGATGTGCTCATACTGTATGTGTGTGCATAGATGTGTGTGTATGTGYGTACATGCATAATGCATCTGTGTGTGTGAAAGTGTAAGTGTTTATGTAAGTGTGTGTACATGTATAAATGTGTATGAATCTGTATGTCTCTTACCTGCGCAGCAGCAGCTTGGGGTGGTTCTTGCTCTCCAGGTTCTTGTCGATGAGGTCAGAGAGCAGGTGTTTGAGCACRTCGGTGGCGTACTCCAGTTTGCCCTGCAGCGCCGTCATGATGAGMGACGCCACGTTGCCGCGGTCACGCATGGAGAAGGAGCGTTGGAGCTCCAGAGTCCTGATGAAGGTCAGCAGGAACACCTTGTTGTTGATGAGCTGAGCGAAGAGCTTCAGAGCCTTCTCTGTGCTCAGCTGACCGTTACCTGACACCTAGGACATACAGGACGGGATACAAAGGGTTAACATGCCACATGACAACACATGGTCTCTGTGTTAAGAGTTCTACTTTAAACACCTTCATACACACCCAGATTGTTCCATGCGGGACAGAACTGCACTACTGCTTTTCTTACGCTCAGTTGATCATAAAGGGGCATATACAGTACTTTCTGCTGTTCCTATTGGACCTTTAATCCTCCCTGAACAACTCCTCACTATCACACCATGTCACCMTCATACAGTCAACAGGCTGACCCTAATAAGCCTGCATACTTTGTCCTGTTAGAGATCTCAGCTTACAACCCATCCTATGTACCCTAATAAGTCAACTCATCCAGCGACTCACACCCACCCTGTACTCCCCTATAAAGAATAGCAGAGTATTAAAGGGACTCCGTGGAGTGTGTTTCAGTCAGTCTGTCCCAAGTAGAGGAGGTCCCAGGGCTGCCAGTGAACAGGACATTACCCACTTCATTACTCCTGATGAAGGACGCGCTGGTGGGTGAAATAGACGCACGTCGGGAAACTGTACTGGGACCTGCGTGTGTGTGTGTGTGTGAGAGAGAGGCCAGAGGACAGAGAGGCAGAACGACATACGGGTGTCAGTCTCCCCCTGGCACTGTGCTGCTTATGGAGGGCATGCTGCAGGGGTGGTGTGGAAGCTCTCTCTCACTCTCCTTTTCCTCACTCTGTCTCTCCTTTCCTCATTTCTCATTCCCTCTCCCATCCCCCCTCCATACTGTTCTTTGTCTATTTTGTCTCTCCCTCCATACCTCCAGTTCTCTGAGAACAGGGTGGTCCTCGATGCCAGGGAA
>NC_036847.1:26175396-26177941 GCF_002910315.2 Salvelinus sp. IW2-2015 | reverse complement strand
AGGACTCTCATGGCGTAGGTCCGGTAGTCCAGATGGGGGATACCAGCTCTGTCCAGATCACTGTCAGCTCGTTGATGTCGTCTGCAGCTCAGCAAAAGCTGGAGGAGGTAGGTAGAGAGAGGAGAAATGAACAGCACTGTTAGTAGGATCAACTGATTTCAGACCTGCTGTTTACACACACACACACACACACACACACACACACACACACACACACACACCACACACACACACACACACCACACACACACAACACACACACAACACACACACACACACACACACACCCACACACACCCACACACACACACACCACACACACACACACACACACACACACACACACACATGGCCACCTCTGGTGGCCAGTAAATTGCTGTACTGTACAGTATCTGTGCTCCTGCTGTGTTCCCTGCTGTTAGGGGCTGCAGGTGAGAGCTGGTTAATTGGTCCCTTCCTGACTGATCCTGCTAGGCCTTGCTCTGCCTTGCGGCTGTCCCTTACCTCTCTACAGCCAATCACAGTCATATCTCCCCCCTGCCTACAGCCTGCCCCCCAGCACCCCTGCTAGCCCAGCCCAGGGCCCAGGCTCAGACATACACCCCTGGAGGGGAACCGGTACCTAGCTGCCCCTCGAAATCCACCCTCGGGCACTACACTCTTCCTGAACACATATGCTGTTTAAAACATGACCCTTCGGTGTGTCTCCTCGCCTGTGTGTGTGTCTGCTTAGAGTATCTGTCTGTCTGTCTGTACGTGTCCAGGGCTTTAGCTCTATAAGCCCCATGCAGCTGTGTGCTGCTCAGCTCTGCTCACACCCCTCAGCTGGGCCCTACAACAGATATAGAGCAGACCTCACTATTAACCTCTCTACTCTGCCACAGCCCTGACACAACCCAGAGAACAAAGACAATGACATTTAGAGGATATACCCTTCTAGTATACTATGTCTTCTATATGTCCTATCTTTGTTAATTCTGTATGTCACAGTTATTCTATATGCTGTAATTCTGTATGTGAGTTATTCTATATGCTGTAATTCTGTAGTGAGAGTTATTCTATATGCTGTAATTCTGTATGTTAGATTATTCTATATGCTGTAATTCTATATGTTAGAGTTATTCTATATGCTGTAATTCTGTATGTTAGAGTTATTCTATATGTTGTAATTCTGTAATGTTAGAGATTATTATCTAGTAGCTGTAATGTATGTTAGAGTTATTCTATATGCTGGTAATTCTGTATGTTTAGAGTTCTTATTCTATATATTAATGTATTGTTAGAGTATTCTATATTTGCTGTAATTCTGTATGTTAGAGTCTTTCTATACGTAATCTGTATGTTGAGTCTATTCTATAATATACACACACACACACTATATATTAAACATACACACATTCAAACACACACAGTTAGATTCAGTTAAATAAACCAATACAGCACACAGACAAAGTGTGCATAGACACACCCACCCAGACACCCCGACATGGAGGACAGTGAAGAGTGAAGTTCTGGGGGCTTGAACTCAATAAGTGAGAAGACTGGTAGAAATAATTGCAGTGGATTCTTGCAGTACCTTTTGACAGCTAGAGCCATGTTACACTGCCGTGTCTTTGACCTGTTTCTCTCAGCTGAATGAACAACCACGAGTGCAAAAATAATGGAGTTTACAGGTCAAACGTTATGGAAAATAAATCACAGACACTCTGACACACAGAGACAGAAAAGAGAGACAGGAGGAGATGGTGTGCATCTGTGTGTGTGTTTGTCAGTGTCTGTTTCAGTGTGTGTTTCTGTGTTGTTGTGTGTGTACTTGGAGAGACTGATTGAGGTACCATGACTTTGTACTGGCCCGTGAGGTTGGGGGGCTCACACAGCAGCTGGGTCTCAGACACAGTGACTGAGCAGGGGGTCTCCCCGATCAGTACAGTGTAGTTGAGCTTCACCCCCCCTGAGGCCGGGGGCACCAGGTTTTTGCCCTGTGGGGGGAGAGGAGGGGGATAAGGAGGGGGAAACTTTGATCTGTGCAAAATTGTCATAGCAATGCTCAACTAAGGTAATATGAAGCCCCCCCCAAATAATAATTTGTTGTTATGGTGCAGTAATGATGATACAGTTATAGAATGGACATTGTTGTAACTCTGTTTTAAGGTTGCACATTCAAATAACCTAAACCCTCTCTTGGTTTCTACAAGCTAGGTCTAGGCCGGGTTGCTATCTAAGTGCTGTTCTTTACAAAGCTTTATTCATCCATTTGATTGATTGATTACAATCTCAGTAAGCTCCCATACCTTGAGAATGATGGGCGAGCCAGGCTTCTGCTCCAAGACCCCATTGGTGCTGAGAGGTTCAAAGTATGGGTTGGGGTAGTAGAGGAAGTTGGTGTTGTTATAGACTAGCAGAGTCTGGACGTTGTTGAAGATAAAGCCAAACTCATCAGCATGTTTGACTGTGTCCAGGCCTGGATGGTGGTACTCTGCTACCAGGGACGGGGCAACGCAACTCATACTGGTGGTATTCAGAACCTTACACATCTGCAAGAGGA
>NC_036847.1:26170727-26174602 GCF_002910315.2 Salvelinus sp. IW2-2015 | reverse complement strand
TGGAACCAGGCTACTGAAGGGATCCACACTAGCCAGCCATCATGCTCTAATAATCTAAGCTCTCCAATATGAGACATGAGCAAGTCAAACGGGATGAGGTGAGACAGACCGTCTCTGGCTTTACTCTTTTCATTCTAAAAGCTGAACGAGTATATTCATAACATATAGCCTATTAACCACCTACTGTAATACCATGTAAAGTCGAGAGTTTATTGAATGTTACACTTAATACAATAGCACACACTGGCATAGCTAAGTGCTTAAGGCTGATAATATGCAAATCAAGCACAGCCAGCAGCATATCACCCTGCATAGCACTGCTGGCTTGCCTCTGATGTTAAGCAGGGTCGGTCCCTGGATGAGAGACCAGATGCTGCTGGAAGTGGTGTTGGAGGGCCAGTAGGGGGCACTCTTCACTCTGGTTTAAGGAGATTGCAGTGACGGGGACATTGCCCTGTATAGGTTGCTGTCTTTCGTATGGGATGTTAAAAGGGTGTCCTGACTCTCTGTGGTCATTACAAATCCCATTGCACTTATTGTAAGAGTAGGGCTGTTAACCCTGGTGTCAAGGCTAAATTCCCAACCTGGCCCCATTCATTCATATCAACCTCCTCATTCCTAATTGGCCTATATCCCTCCTCACCTCTCCAGCTGATGTGTGATGAGCATTCTGTCACAAGCATGGTCACCATGCATCACCCAGGTGGGTGCAACACATTGCTGGTGGTTGAGGTGAGTTTCTCCCACTAAAGGCTTTAAGTACAGCAGCTGTTAGAAACGTGCTATATACATCCATCCAATGAAGTATTATTGCTTTCAGAGACAGTACGTTTTCAGTTTTCATAAAATGTCTCCAGTAGCTCTGAGGGAGCCTCAAACTAAGACATGTAAGAGGACAGGGGGGCATGAGGGGATATCCCCCAATCACTTGGTCATATACCCAATCTGTCAGGTTGAGGTGAAGTCATGGCTTCTTGAATGATATTCCTGCCCAGGAGCAGATATGTTCCATGTGAGGGAACTCCTGCTACTGCCAGAGCCTTTTATCTCCGCTCTCTCACTCTTTCTCTCACTCTCTGAGGAGAAACTTAATTAGAGCCAAATGTCTTCACACCTCTATAGCGCCAGCAGAGTACCACACCTCTTACCTCTTATCTAGTCCAGAGCAGTGTCCATTCAGATACGGCAGGTTAAGCCTGATACAGAGGCTATTTATTTTGGGCTAACGCCAATGTATTTGGTAAATCTACCTGTATATTTTGTATGCTATGACGCTTTCACCATTGGATCACCAAGACCAGCAAATAAATGTTCTCTGAGGTTGTCAACCTGCCCTGCCTTCTGCTGATTTCATGCCCTTACCACTATTTTACAATTAAGTACRCTAATCAAAATATTTTGTAGACAAAATATTGAAAAGGGCTGTCTGGTAGCCTCAATAAATAGACAAAGATTTATAGTTACATGTATAGATTTTTTTTACTTGACTTAAAATTGTGACTAGACTCCACTTGACTTGCTCTAACAATGCATGACTTGGACTTGACTCTTGACCCATTTTACTTGGAACTCAACTTGAGMCTCGAACCTTGTGACTTGCTTGTGACTGGAATAATGGTCCCACCTCTGGTGTACAGAGTGAGAATTGTCTTAGTTACCACAACCATGCTCTTTGAGGTAGAACTACAGAGTATTCCCATTCCTCCCCATGCAGGAAGGAATCGTAGGATGCATTATTAAGTGTCTAGCTGTATGGTAACGTAGTCTTTGGGCTGGTCCTGCTGGAGAATCGTCGAGCCAGATTGCTGATCTAAATGCCTGGAGACTCTAAATGCTGATCTAATGCTGATCTAGATAAGATTGATTTCTCCAAGAATCCTTTCGATGTGCTGTATCGTGATAATGAGCTTGATCCTGATTACTAGTAATGCTGATTACTAGATGTCTGATTCACTAAAACTATGCTGATGACGAAAAGACGCACTTAACGATAGTATAAGATGACCGTCTTATACCAGGTTGAGTACGCTAAACGATGAGATACTTGCTCAAGAGTATAACATCATAATCATGTGCGTATCACCAGCCCCAGTCACCTGTAACAGTCCCTCAGTGTTACCTCATCCGCGTCTTTTCCGTGTCTATTATTATCAATAAGCTGCTCTTGTGAATGTATTACATATCTTAAAAACATTCTGGCCAATACGTCCTATATTAACTTCAGTATGCTAAATAAATACCAAATTTCACGTGAGAGAGTCATCAGATTCTTGAAGCGAACAGTCACTAAGCTTAATTCCCACTTATTAAATATCTACGAATAACAGCTGTAGGAAGGCCCCTTGATTTCATCTCACACATTTCAGAGGACAGTAAAAAGCAAACGTTCCAGTTGCTGTAAGTCTCCATCGTTATAACAGTGGTGGTGTTACAGACAGGCCACAAGATGCCACCACAGAATCCCTCTCTTGCCTGCCTGTCAAGTGTTCTGTCTTGGTTGGAACACAACGGAACAAGCAATGCATTTGGCACCGTAACTGCAGTACAGTAATGGCTCCCACTACCATTCTGTTCAGAGCTGGGTAGGCAGCTGGAAGGACGCTGCCATGTTTTCAACACACTCCTTCAATACTTCTGGGTGTTTGGGCGGTGGAGAAATCATAGTCTCCCCTCTTCCCTGAATCCTGCCTTCTGGAAAGGCAGTCATATAAGACTCAGCCATGACTGGAATGTGGATCTAATGTGATGTGTGTAGATCTAAAGAGGCCAGTCAGAATAGACACGAGCTGTCGTGTCCTATAAGGTTAGTGTCAGAGTAGTGAAGGGTAACATAACTGGCTATGTCAGGGTATGAAGGGGAGAATACTGGCTATGTTCCAGGGTAGTAGGGGGAATACTGGGCCTATGTAGGTAGGAAGGGGGAAATACTGGCTATGTCAGGGTGTGAAGGGGGAAATACTGGCTAACTGTCAGGCGTAGTGAAAGGGGGAAATTCCTGGCTATGTCAGGGTAGTGAAGGGGGGAAATACTGGGGCTATGTCAGGGTAGTGAAGGGGGAAATACTGGCAATGTCAGGGTAAGTGAAGGGGGAAATACTGCAATGTCAGGTTAGTGAAGGGGGAAATACTGGCTATGTCAGGGTAGTGAAGGGGGAAATACTGGCTATGTCAGGGTAGTGAAGGGGAACCTACTGGCTTATGTCAGGGTAGTGAAGGGGGAAATACTGGCTACGTCAGGGTAGTGAAGGGGGAAATACTGGCTATTGTCAGGGTAGTGAAGGGGGAAATACTGGCTACGTCAGGTAGTGAAGGGGAAATACTGGCAATGTCAGGGTAGTGAAGGGGAAATACTGGCTATGTCAGGGTAGTGAAGGGAAATACTGGCTATGTCAGGGTAGTGAAGGGGAAATACTGGCAATGTCAGGGTTAGTGAAGGGGGAAATACTGCCAATGTCAGGGTAGTGAAAGGGGGAAAATACTGGCTATGTCAGGGTAGTGAAGGGAAATATGGCAATGTCAGTGTTAGTGAAGGGGGAATACTGCGCTATGTCAGGGTAGTGAAGGGGGGAATACTGGCTATGTCAGGGTAGTGAAGGGGAAATACTGGCAATGTCAGGCGTCGTGAGGGGGAAATACTGGCAATGTCAGGTTAGTGAGGGGGAAATACTGGCTATGTCAGGGTAGTGAAGGGGAAATACTGGCTATGCCAGGTAGTGAAGGGGGAAATACTGGCTACGTCAGGTGTGAAGGGGGAAATACTGCTATGTCAGGGGTAGTGAAGCGGGGAAATACTGGCCTATGTCAGGGTCAGGACGAGGAAATACTGGCTATGTCAGGGTAGCGAAGGAGGGAAAATACTGGCTATGTCAGGGTAGC
>NC_036847.1:26164594-26170702 GCF_002910315.2 Salvelinus sp. IW2-2015 | reverse complement strand
GGCCGTGGAGAACTGGGGTTGGGGTTCACGCAGGAGTCGGCTCTGCTCCGGGTTAACGAAAACAGTCCGCATTACAGCTGTGCATTGTGTGCTGCTGCGACGCTAGGACTCGAGCGGTGTGTATTTGGCACAATTAAAGGGTTAAAAACGCTCGACCTCTACTGCCGGAGAGTGGTGCAGTTTGTTGTGAGCCATCTAACATCAGTCTGAGATGCATGGATTATGAGGCTGGCGGGAGAGGAGAGAGGGAGAGTAGAGAGAGAGAGGAGAGAGAGAGAGAGGAGAAAGAGAGAGAGGGAGAGAGGAGGAGAGAGAGAGAGAGAGAGAGAGAGAGAGCGAGAGAGAGGCAGCTGTTAAAACTGCATACACCTCCATAGCATGCTGACATTTAATTGTTGATTCACAAGATCTTCTCTGTTATCTATTATATTGACGGGAGAGTAGAATGATGAAAGTTATAGAGTCAAAAACTGAAAACCATCATGTATACACGGTTATCTGTGTTGTAATATTATAAAGCTGCTTGTGAATTTTTACATATTAACTTAAAATTCTGGCCAATCGTCCTTATTCACTGGTGAATAAACCAATTCACTGCTCATAGTTTTGAGCGAAAAGCTTTTATATTACGAATACCTTGATTTTTCCCACTCGAAGAGGGAAATACTGGCTATGTCAGGGTAGTGAAGAAAAACAGCATTGGGTTTTATATGGGTAGTGATGAGAGAAATGGTGTATCTGAGTCCCAAGATGTGCAGCCATATCATATGCTGTCATTCATCTCAGGGCTCGTATAGGCTACTATGACGTAGCAGAGAATAATTATCCTGCCACCCACCATCTTAGAAAAGCCTTAGGTATTCTACTCCAACCAGACTAGTACACATTTAAATGAATTATGAAACATTTATTTTCAGTAAATATTGTTCCTTAGCTATCAGTCCTATCAGTCCTATCGGTCCTGTTGGTCCTGTCGGTCCTACCGGTCCTTAGTATTGATCCCTTTCATCATCCAGTATACAGTTGCTCCAGGGCAACAGCTATGAAATCATTTGAATCTTGCCTGCTGACAGGCACTGGATGGGGATGGAGTAGTACGCTGTACAGCAGCTGTGACGTTAACAGTCCAGGCCCTCTGGTTGAATTCATTAGCAGAATCTACTGCAGTCTGCAGCAGCCCACTTAGCCCAGGCACCCTGCGCCAGGTCTCTGACTTGGAGAGAGGGAGGCAGCAGAGGAAATGGGCTTCAGGGGTCATGAGTACGAGAGAGGAGACAGCTCTGTTAGGTCAAGGGTCAAAGATTATGTGAGCAATACTCTGGCCAATGACTGATATTAGTGGCTGATATCAATCCTACCCCACATCCATTGTCCTGTTTGTTTCCACCAGCTGTTCATTCTGACAATATGGCTCTGATATTAGTCGTATGGATGGATAGATGGAGAGTGGAGAGAGAAGGGGATGGATGGTGCAGACGTAGTGGATGAGGAGAAAATAACCTGACAAGACTGGAAGACGTAGGAGCTGAGAGGTTATTAACCAAGCCTTTATCATGATGTAATTGAGAGGGAGCAGGATGTATCTATATTGGAGTCACCATCTATTCCTTAATTTTATCTGAGTGTTCATTATACACTGAGTGGACAAAACATTAGGAACACTGTCCTAATATTGAGTTGCACTACCTTTTGCCCTCACAACAGCCTCAATTYGTCAGGGCATGGAAAGCGTTACACAGGGATGCTGGCCCATGTTGACTCCAATGTTTTCCACAGTTGTGTCTAGTTGGCTGGATGTCCTTTGGGTGGTGGACTATTCTTGATACACACAGGGAAATGTTGAGCATGAAAAACCCAGCGTTGCGGTTCTTGACAAACTCAAACCGGTGCGCCTGGCACCTACAACCATACCCCGTTCAAATGCACTTAGATATGCTGTCTTGCTCATTCACCCTCTGAATGGCACACACACAATCCATGTCTCAACTGTCTCAAAGCTTAAAAATCCTTCTTTGACCTTTCTCCTCCCCTTCATCTACATGGATTGAAGTGGCATCAATACGGAATAATAACTTTCAACTTGATTCACCTGGTCAATCTGTCATGGAAAGAGCAATTGTTACGTTCCCCAGTTTCTGTGTTGTTTTGGGTTTGTATGTGTTTGCATGTGTGYATTTCAGGAAATGGCTTCCTGGATTCTAAGCAGCTGATTGATCGGCCCCATCGATGATTGGAGCTCTGAACCCTCCCTCTCATCAGGGGAAACAGCTGTTTTCATTTACCAGCTCCTTCTCCAGCTGGATAAAAGCCAGTGTTCCTTCGTCAGGAGAGAGTCCTGTGTTGGTTGTTGCTCAGTTTTGTTGAAAGTWTTTTGTAGCTGCTACTTCTGAGGTATGTGTATGCCAAAAGGAGTCAGTGTTTTTGATTATTGAAATTGTTCACTGTAAGTTAGTAATTATTCTGTTTCATGTGTTCCCAGGGGGGAAGGGGGAGGCAACTAGGGAGTGCTTAGGCAAGAGGCCTGCGGGCATACATAACCCGTAGTGTTTACTGTCTATGCACACTAGGTAAGACCTGGGCGGAACATCCCCTGTATTTTGGTTAGGGCGCCAGGAGGTGCTAAAAGGGTAGGTAGGTAGTGGGTAGGTAGGTAGGTAGGAGAGGGGTCTATAACTTTTACCTTCTTTGCTTTGGTTCYGTCCAGACCCTTTCCCCCACCTCACCGTGTTAAGGAAATAAATTCYCTTGAAACGGTCATATTYTCTGCCTTTGTCACCCTTACCTGCACCTACAGTCACATACCTCTTTCACTCCACGGGGAGTTGAGTGTAGCAGGGTGTTGCGTTCCCTCCTCCACGAGGCGTACGTAACAGCAATTTTGTACACTCAGCGTATGCCTCTTGGGGGTGATGTACCATTTCCTAGGAGGACAAAGTTCTAAAGAGAGCTGTCTGATTGCATAAGGACTGTAGGTGCTATGCTGCTCTATAGACCTAGTGATGTATATGTCTCTCTCTCTCTTTAATCAGCTCAAATTGCTGCTGATCGTTTCCACTTCTGACAATCAAATGGCACCCTATTCGCCTATATAGTGCACTACTTTTTACTAGGGCCCATAGTAGTGCACTTTGTAGGRAACAGGGTGCCATTTGGGAAGCAAACTCTACTGTATCTATTTCATTATGACATCACATCAGCCAATCAGACATCTTAATGGTGCAGAATGTGGCAGGGGAAATTCTTTAAGAGAAGATAGGAGAAAATGGGGTTCTGTTAGAGGAAAAATACACCTTTTAGCTTTAATCAGAGCCAATGATTAATGTTTCAGTTGTGAACCGGTGACAGGTATAGAGCGTATCATGAAAAACAGTGTCTCCCTTTCTGTGCCTTCTTCTTTGTGAAGAATTGTGCAGGTGACAAGAGGGAAGGGGGGAGGGAGGGAGATTGAGAGGCAATTTAGTGGGAGGCAGATGACACTTTGAAGGCTGACTTGACAGGCCTGCTCTGGGCTGGGCCCTGATTGGACGGCTGCTGCTGCGCTGTTTGCCTTTCCCCTGTGACAAAGACGAGAGGAAGGGATGAAGAGATCCATAATTGTAACCTAGGCAGTTAATAAAAATTCACACAGCGGCTTCTTCTCTTCTCCTCCTTCTGGAGCAAGGAAATCAAAGAGGAGCCGAGTGTCTGTGAGAGGCACTCTGTATGTGTGTGTGGCGAAGTGAGACTGCACTTTAAAGGAGAACGCCGCTGAGCGTTCAAAGCTTTCTGCTTTCACCTGAGTGACACAGCAGACAGCACCCACACACAAGTCAAATCCTATTTCAGCTCAGAGGCTTACAAGAATTCTTACTGATCTGATCCAGTTCTTTTCGTGTGTGAATAAAGCAGTGAGTCTGTCTTTCATTAGATCCAAAATGACTGTGTTTCTTCTGGGTTTCTTCATATAAAAGGGTCTTATGGGGAAACTGTCCATACATGAAGACATGTAGTAGAACAAAAGCCTAGGGCAGGGCTTGCCAACTGGCGGCCCGTGGGCTGAATTTGGCACGCAGGTGATTTTATTTGGCCCTCCAAGTTTTCTGACCAACAAAATATATATATTATTTTTTGTTACTGTTGGACATAAAATACTGTAAAAACACCAACAAATCAGCTCCAAGTGATTTACAATTTTACTAAGTATTCCTACACATAATAGAGATACATGTGATCATATACAAATGTAAGCAACGTTTAAAATTATTGTTTTAGTCAAATATTATATGTGTGGGCTTCTTGCGGTCAAGAAAAAATCTAGTTGAAGGTCCCTGGCCTAGAGCACAGTTCTGATGTTGGGTACTGAAGCAATCATGAAGAAACACAGCCCCCTCAGAACCACTTATGTGAACTACAGTCTGCCTGAGTGGGGGAGGGTTGTGAATGCAGAAGGTAAGGAGACACTACTTTGGAACAAATATGTTCAGATATTCTCTAAAAAGATTCTCTGAGACCCAAAAAGCAAGATTCTAGTGAGGTGTGAGATGTAAGTCATTATATAACGAGACCATTAAAAAAAGACTTGAGAACGTGGTCATGATGGTGGTGTTGTGTGTGTATGCATGTATCATTTCTGTGACTGTACAGTATGCATCTGCCTAAAGTTTGTGCTGTGTTTGAGCATGTAGTATCAATGTCTTTATGATTCACTGCATTTCCTGGCATGAAGCACTTGTTCCACAATATCTGTTGTTCCACAATACATTTCCCTCCCTCCCTCTACTCTGCCCTCCCCACCTTCACCCTGACCACCCACCGACCGCAGCGGTGGAAAAATACCATTCCCTTAATTAAACATGTACCCAGAGGACTAGAGCATAAATGCAATTTGTAACGATTCCCCCGCCTGCCCCGGCCTTGATTATACAGAGAGGGGCTCTTTATGCTGAACAAAGCCTTCTGACAGCACTTAATCTTCCATTAGAACCCACTAGGAACAGAACAGCCCCCCAGTCTTCCCCAGCCTTCCAAACCCACCACCATCCAACCCCTCCCATGCCCCCCAACCCTCTCACCCCTGCCCGCCAGCCCCCCCACGCTCCTACCCTCAGACTCCACCAGCCATCCACTCTCCAACCTGCTCCTACACTCCAGATTTACAGAAAAGTGTCTGRGGTATTTCAAATTCAGACTGAAGTCTCAAACCATAACAACAAGGTTAAGCAGGTTAGAGGGGGACTGTATAGAGAGAGCTGAGGCCCTGACTGACTGGAGCCTGATGGTGTTAAAACTCTCTAATTAAATACTGCATGGGAACCCCTCTCCATCTGCTCCATTAAGAGACTAGCTAGAGCATTAAGGGAGATTTGAAATATGGTTTGTGGGGAGGTTGGGGGTTAGCAGGACAAGCATTTGAATGAATCAATCATCCTCCACATCATCTACGTGAGTGTGTGTAATGTGTGTAGTGTGTGTGTGTGTGTGTGTGTGTAGTACTACTCACGTTGACAGACTCACGGCCTCCGTACTTGACGCGTATCCTAGGCTCCTGAACCACATCCAGATTAGTTCCTGTCACCATCAGAGGAGTGTGGCCGCTGTTTCACACACACACAAACACACACAGAAAAGTTTTACAAACAAACAACACACCGAACTACAAGACTTTCTCTCCAAAACGTCCTGCCTGCACAAGCTTTTTTCGAAAGTTTTTACCTCAGATTAAAAAAAAGTGTTTTCAGAAGATAATAGGTTTTTGAGGTAAGTAAATGATTAAAGATGATTTTAACTGAACTTAAGTAGATCTGTCAGGCTCATGTTTGAGGGGGTCGTAGCTACGTGGCTCAAGGGATAATACACAACACAAACAAGGCAGGCTTGGCTGAAACAAACACAGACAGACAGACAGGAGAGACAGGGCAGGTGCCGGAGCAGGGGCCTTCCCTACAGCTGTTATAGGGATTGGGACTGTTATAGTGGTTGCTGAAATACTGAAGTAACACTGAGGACTGTTAGGTGACTGGGCTGGGAGCACTAGAGTAGCATCTAGATCAGCATCGGCGGATCACCTTGTAGATCAGCATCTAGATCAGCATTTAGATCAGCATCTAGATCAGCATCTAGATCAGCATT
>NC_036847.1:26158234-26159372 GCF_002910315.2 Salvelinus sp. IW2-2015 | reverse complement strand
CTCTAGATCTGCATCTTCCAGATCCGTCTGTGCATGGTGGCACTGCAGTATTACTGACTACAGTCTGGCTAGCCATCTGGAGGACAGTGATAAAACATGACTAGTTGTTCAAACTGTCTTGAGGTCCACTGAGCAAAATGCCAAATGAGGAGTGTTTAGCATGCTTTACTGCTAACCATTCAGTCCAATCAAGAGTACAAGGAGAGGAGATAGAGTAACATAGAGAGATGTGCTCTAGGTTAAAGATGCTCATCCATGTTGATGTTAGCTGTGCCTCCTGGGTTGTGACAGCACCCTGGTAGAAGCTTTGATGCCCTGTCTGTCTGTTCTGTCTGTCTGTCTGTCTGTCTGTTTCTGTCTGTCTGTCTGTCTGTCTGTTCTGTCTGTTTCTGTCTGTCTGTCTGTCTGTCTGTCTGTCTGTCTGTCTGTCTGTCTGTCTGTTCTGTCTGTCTGTCTGTCTGTCTGTCTGTCTGTCTGTCCTGTCTGTCTGTCTGTCTGTCTGTCTGTCTGTCTGTCTGTCTGTCTGTTCTGTCTGTCTGTCTGTCTGTCTGTCTGTCTGTCTGTCTGTCTGGTCTGTCTGTCTGTTGTCCCTTGTCTGTGTCTGTCTGTCTGTCTGTCTGTCTGTCTGTCTGTCTGTCTGTCTGTCTGTCTGTCTGTCTGTCTGTCTGTCTGTCTGTCTGTCGACTACGGCCCTACACTACGCTATGCTACACTCCTCTACCTCCTTTCTCCCGGGTTGAGGCATGGGGTGATGCTCTCGTTTCAGAAAAGAAAGAACAAGTTTGACTAAACAAAGCTCCGTCCCACATCTCTTCTCTCTGTCTGTTTCTCAGTGGAGAGAGAGAGGACCAGCTGCTCTCTTCTCTTCCAGATAAACTCCATCTCGGCTGATATCTGCTGCACACTTGGACCTCTCTCTCTCTCTCTCTCTCTCTCAGTCCTCATCATCCCTCTCTTTAATTACAAACTCTGTCTACCTGGGATATGCTGCAGCAATGCACTACCATTACTAACATAGCCACTCACTAACACAACTATAACCTCTCACTAACACAACTATAGACACTCACTAACACAACTATAGACACTCACTAACACAACTATAGACACTCACTAACACAACTATAGACACTCACTA
>NC_036847.1:26150992-26158084 GCF_002910315.2 Salvelinus sp. IW2-2015 | reverse complement strand
GACACTCACTAACACAACTATAGCCACTCACTAACAAACTATAGACACCTTCACTACACAACTATAGACACTCACTAACACAACTAAGACACTGCACTTAACACAACTATAGACACTCACTAACACAACATAGCACTCACTAACACAACTATAAACACTCACTAACACAACTATAGACACTCACTAACACAACTATAGACACTCACTAACCACAAAACTATAGACACTCACTAACACAAACTATAGACACTCACTAACACAACTATAGCACTACTAAACCACAAACATAGACACTCACTAACACAACTATAGACACTCACTAACACAACTACTGGTATCTACTGCTATAAGAAAAATAAAACAAATTCAGTGTTGCGTTTGATGATGGGGTCTGACTATTATTTTATTTGACTAGGAAAGTCAGTTAAGAACAAATTCTTATTTTCAATGACGGCCTAGGAACAGTGGGCCTTGTTCAGCAACGACAGATTTGAACTTGCAACCTTTCAGTTACTAGTCCAATGCTCTAACCACTAGTCTACGCTGCCACTCTATGAGGGACTGGGGACATGGACAAGTGGATGTTTACCCTCATGTTTAGGAGAGGTGTTGGTGGTGTTACCTGGCGATGCTCCACTCTGGCTCAATGCGCTGGACGGTGGGGTCCTCAATGTAATCGAAGCTCAGGCTCTCCTTGACCTGGGCCCGGTCCACACTCACACTGATCTGAACCGAACCCACCCCAGTCAGGGAGGGAGCCGAGTAACACACGATCTCTGTCATGGTCCGCCTGCAGGGAACACGCATGCACACGCACACGCACGCACACACAGTCAATGTGTGCGTCTCTTCTTTAATCATTCTTTCTCCATCCCATGGATCCCTGCACTACCTGCTCACCCCCTGAAACTAGCTCTGTTCATCAGCCACCCTCCATCCTCCTCTCCTCTCATCCTCTCTTCTCTCTCCACGGTCAGAATCACAGTGGAGAACACATGGCTAGTAATTAGCCCAGATCTCATTAAAGCTGCCTTGACTCCTCAACCTTACAGTGTTACAATGAAACCTACTCCTTTCTGTTCCGCTGCACCGCTTCAAATAGATAAAGGAAAGGGAGAGAGAGGAKAGGGTGGGAGTGATGGAGAGAGGTAGGGAGAGAGAGGTAGAGCAGGAAAAAACAGGTAGCGAGAGGAAGGGTGGGAGAGAGAAAGAGAGAACTGAAAAAGTCAGATCTAAGAAAAAAGGTGACTGAAAAAGGAAGGAAAATCCCAGGCTGGGTGCACAAGGACGTCTGGAGGTTATTATTATTGAGGTTTGATGCAGTGGGTCATCAAACCTTATTAAGCTGTACATACAAAAATCTATATAAACGCGACATGCAAAGTGTTGGTCCCATGTTTCATGAGCTGAAATAAAAGATGTCCCAACTTGCTACGACTGGACTGTGATGTGTGGTTGTCTCACCTAGCTATCTTAACATGAAATGTACATGTAGGGGGCTCTCACTTAGAAAAAGATCCAACTGGATAAGACAGCAAAAGTTAGATCATTGATATTTATCTGAGAAAGTCATAATTGTTGAAAACATGACAGGAGAGATCAGAGGAGAGTAAAACAGCATGTATTAAACTACCAAAAATGAACCAGTCTGAGGAGGCGAGGTGGGTCTCTCTCTTACCCGTAGAACTCGCACGTCTGGTTCCCAAAGAGGACGGTGACACTGCTGCCAGCGCCCAGGTTCTCCCCCATGATGGTTACCTTGCTGCCCCCTGACTCAGGCCCTCTGCTGGGGGACAGGCCCTGTACCGACGGCATCTAGAGGAGGGAAGGAGAGAGAGAGCGCGAGAGAGAGCGCGAGAGAGAGCGATGAGCGACAAGTGAGAGAGAGAACCATTTCTCTGTCACTGTAATGTATTGAGAAATGTTGTCACACCTCCTGTCCTTCATACATTACTGTCTACTCTACACAGAGCCACAGCAGCAAATAACAGCTTTCAACTGCCCTGTGGTATGCCCAAACTCTGCACTACGAACCCATGTAAAGAGGAAGCAAAATAAAACCAGGAGCTTTTGTCCCTCCGAGATCCCACTCATCTTGTGTTGTGTTGCTGAGTTTGTATTCCACTGAACCTTTTATAAGGTAGTCTGAAAATAACTAGTGTTAACAGGAGCCCGGCCCTGTCAGCCTGTCATCAGAGAGCACACAGACAGACAACATCCACACAGACAGACAGAAGACATCCACACAGACAGACAGAAAACATCCACACAGACAGACAGAAAACATCCACACAGACAGACAGAAAACATCCACACAGACAGACAGAAAACATCCACACCCAGACAGACCAGAAAACATCCACACAGACAGCCTGCTAGGCTGGTAACCTAAGACACACTGATAAAACAGAGTACAGACTGATACACACACACACGCACCCACACACATGCACACACACGCACACACACACACACACACACACACACACACACACACACACACACACACACACACACACACACACACACACACACACACACACACACACACACACACACACACACACACACACACACACACACACACACACACACACACACACACACACTCACACACACATAAACAAAAAATCACATACACACACACACACACACACACACACCGCTGCGATGATGTCAGTACTCCCTGCGGCAACGTGAATTATGGGTGACAAAAGTGTCAGTACACACACACAAACATCACACACACACTGTTCCTCGCCCAGTGCTGTACAATTCAGGGGACAGGCTAAAGCGGTACTCTCTGAAAACAGTGCAAGTAATTACTAGCCGTTGTTAATTGTTAAGGGGTAGCTAATTGTGTGTGTGAATGGGAGTGTTGATTATCAGTTAGCTGCAGGCTAGCTTTAGTATGGGTGAGATACAGGTGTGTAGCATAGCTGCTATCTCCCCATTTATTCTATTATCAACACCTATTATCCATTTATTAACTGCTGATTTCCCTGGGAACTTCTGTGGCAATCACTAGGCTATGCAGTATTTCAACAATCAAGAAAAGAAAAGATTTTCATGACTTATTTTCTGCCTTTCAAGACGACAATGGTGATAGACATCAAAGAGAGATAGGAGAAATACTACTACTTCCTCATTCTAAAATGTTTGAGTTCTAATTGCGTTCGGCCAGTTGAGATAAACTTCATTTAGCATTTGTAATACTGTGAATCAGAACAACTAGTGTAATACAAATGGAGAGAAAAAAACTATAAAAACACTTAATTACTGACTGTTAGTGTTTAAAGTCTTACCACGAAGGAGTAGAGCTGGGAAGAGTGAGTCTTGAGCGCAGGTTTGCACTCCCCGACACACAGTTGGACTGGTCCAGCCTTGCTGTCTGCTGGGGCAGCATCCATCTCACAGACTATCCTGGAAAACACAAAACCTCTCAGGTTAGGGTATTCAGAACAACACATTCTCATTTACAGCAACGACCTGGGGAATAGTTACAGGGGAGAGGAGGAATGAGCCAATTGGAAGCTGGCGATGATTAGGTGGCCATGATGGCCAGATTGGGAATTTATCCAGGACACCAGGGCTAACACCCCTACTCTTATGATAAGTGCCATRAGATCTTTAGTGACCACAGAGAGTCAGGACACTCGTTTAATGTTCCATCCGAAAGACAACACCTTACACAGGGCAGTGTCTCCAATCACTGTTCTGTGGCATTGGGATATACTGTATATACACGATCGTTCAAAAGTTCGGGGTCACTTAGAAATGTCCTTGTTTTTGAAAGAAAAGCAACTTTTTTGTCCATTAAAATAACATCAAATTGGTTAGAAATACAGTGTAGACATTGTTAATGTTGTAAATGACTATTGTAGCTGGAAAGGGCAGATTTTTTATGGAATATCTACATAGGCGTACAGAGGCCCATTATCAGCTACCGTCACTCCTGTGTTCCAATGGCACGTTGTGTTAGCTAATTCTAAGTGTATCATTTTAAAAGGCTAATTGATCATTAGAAAACCCTTTTGCAATTATGTTAAGCACAGCTGAAAACTGTTGTCCTGTTTACAGAAGCAATAAAACTGGCCTTCTTTAGACTAGTTGAGTATCTGGAGCATCAGCATTTGTGGGTTCGATTACAGGCTCAAAAGACCTTTCGTCTGAAACTCGGCAGTATATTCTTGTTCTGCGAAATGAAGGCATTCCATGCAAGAAATTGCCAAGCAACTGAAGATCTCGTACAACGCTGTGTACTACTCCCTTCACAGAACAGCGCAAACTGGCTCTAACCAGAATAGAAAGAGGAGTGGGAGCCCCAGTGCACAACTGAGCAAGGAGACAAGTACATTAGAGCGTCTATTTGAGAAACAGACGCCTCACAAGTCCTCAACTGGCAGCTTCATTAAATAGTACCCGCAAAACACCAGTCCCAACGTCAACAGTGAAGAGGCAACCCCGGGATGCTGGCCTTCTAGGTAGAGTTGCAAAGAAAAAGCCATATCTCAGACTGGCCAATAAAAATACAAGATTAAGATGGGCAAAAGAACACAGACTCTGGACAGAGATATGGCTTTTTCTTTGCAACTCTGCTCCTCCACCAGTAGTCACAACTCACTACACCCCTCACACCAGTATCCCTATAACTTCCTGGGGAGTGGAGGATACTAGACACCATAAATATCCCTCCACTAACAAGGCCCCTGCTGTGCCGAACAATCTGTAGTGTCGCCGTAGCAACGTCCAATGTAAATCACAGTGAGGACCCTAGCTGACGCCCCGCTGCGGATCAATATAACTTTATCATACAGCAAGATCAGGCGTCTCCCTCTGCCGGCAGGTGGCCAGATCAAATGACATAATAAAACCAGGAGGCCTATCGATCGACGCTTGTGGAAAGTAATAAAGAACAAGAATCAATCATGGTGTTGAGGGAGATGGAGGGAGAGAGAGAAAGAGAGAGAGAGAGAGAGAGAGAGAGAGAGAGAGAGAGAGAGAAAAGGAAAAAGATAGAGGGGTGGATAGTGGGGAGGCCACATCGTTGTTTCTTCAGTGCTGATCTCCTAAATCACAACTAATGATGCCTAGAGAGCTCCTGGCTGAATGGAAGAGAGAGACTCCTGGAGGGTTTAGTCCCAGGCAGGGACTACAGTATATCTCCCCTGAGGAGAGAGACTCAGCAGGGCCTTAGTGTGCCGGGGTAGTACCTGGCCCATCTCCTCCATTATGAGGACCGCTACTAATGCCAACTGTCCGCACAACCTGCAACCACTCAGACGTTTATCATGATCTCTCATAGAGTGAACACGAGACTCAAAGTCTGGCAATGGGAGTCAAGTACCCCCTGCTCAAGAGATGTTGCTGCCTGAATGGTTACGAGAAATTAAGTAGCTTTGTTCTTAACAAGTATCAAAACTATGAACGCTTGCTCAGCATTCTGGATGCCTTCTGTCTGATCCAGCCTGTCAGAAAGAGTCTGCTTCTGAGATGACATTGTTCAGAAAGGATGTTTGAGAAAAAAGTGCATTGTGACACCTTTCTGCTTCCTCAGTGGCTTTTGGTTCGGCATTGAAAAGGGGGGCTGGCTTGGGTTTGTTCCACCTTAGCTGGTCTGACCACCGGTCGGGGACCATTGTTTGATGGATCCTTTTTGCCTTCTTCTGGTGCCTCTTGTGGGGGAAAGTAATCTAGAGGTAATTGAGAGTGATCAGATTACGTTGCGTAGTTTGGGTAATCCAAATATGACTTTACTGATTGCACTTTTGGACAGGTAACTAGTGGCTGTAACTGATTGCATTTGGAGAGTGACCTACATTTGTGTGATACTGACCCTGTGACTACTATTAGTACTGTCTTAGAGGAAGGGCATTGCCCACTCTAGTAACTGCTATTCTCTTACCAATTATATTATTTACATATTTATATTTTTATATAATTTTTTATTGTCTGTGTTGTATTATGTATTATCTTTGTTCTGTTTTGCTCTCTCCAACAAGGGGAAGATGGAAAATACAAGATCAAGTATATGAAATTGACATGTAAATCGTAGAAAATTATAATAAAAACATTGAACGAGAAAGAGTCTGCTGACTGGAGTAGAGTCTGTAATGGAAACCACACTAACAGTCTGACCAAGACAAGACTAACAGGACAGAGAACAAACAGACTGGCAATGTGTGCCAACTTCTGTCAAATCAAGGATCCAGACCACTACCCCCACCTCCCAGCGTTACCCCTCCACACCCCTACCCCTTCTCAGTCATACTACTACTGCTGCTACTGTAACAGTTTTGCGTCCGTCCCTCTCCTCACCCCAAACCAGGGACCCTCTGCACACATCGACAACAGTCACCCTCAAAGCACCGTTACCCATCGCTCCACAAAAGCCGCGGCCCTTGCAGAGCAAGGGAAACAACTACTTCAAGGTCTCAGAGCGAGTGACGTCACCAATTGAAACGCTATTAGCTCGCACCCCGCTAACTAGCTAGCCATTGCACACCGGTTACACTACTACTGCTGCTACTACTGCTACTACTACTACTACTGCTGCTACTAACTACTACTACTACTACTACTGCTACTACTACTGCTACTACTACTGCTACTACTGCTACTACTACTACTACTACTACTACTACTACTACTACTACTACTACTACTACTGCTACTACTCTACTATGACTACTTTGCTATGCTATACTACTACTACTACTTACTGCTTGTTGTTAAAAACCTACTACTACTTATGCTTGGCTACACTACTACTTTACTGCTGCTTACTACTACTTATCTAACTACTTGCCTTACTTAACTACTACCGCTTGATGCTTACTACACTACTTACTGCTGCTTGCTGCTACTACTGCTTTTTACTTACTACCTTACTTGCTGGTTGCTACTACTTACTGCTACTACTTACTACTGCTGCTACTACTACTTTACTACTACTGCTACTACTACTACCCGCTGATGGCTCCTACTACTTACTACTGCTGCTGAATGCTACTTACTGCTGCTACTACTACTACTGCTGCTTACTACTACTCTGCTACTACTGCTTACTACTACTGCTGCTGCCACTGCTGC
>NC_036847.1:26144021-26150892 GCF_002910315.2 Salvelinus sp. IW2-2015 | reverse complement strand
AAAAAAAAAAAGAAGAGAGATACTTTGCTTGGGCAATGTTAACACATGTTTCCCTGCAATAAAGCCCCTTGAATTGAATTGAATTGAATTGAGAGAGAGACAGAGAGACAGAGAGAGAGAGGAGAGAGAGAGAGAAGAGAGAGAGAGAGAGTGTTGGAGGGGATAGACCTGAAGAGTACTGAGAGAATAAGAGCAGAGAGAGAGAGAGAGAGAGGAGAGAGAGAGAGAGAGAGAGAGAGAGAGAGAGAGAGAGAGAGAGAGAGAGAGAGAGAGAGAGAGAGAGAGAGAGAGAGGAGAGAGAGAGAGAGAGAGAGAGAGAGAGAGAGAGAGAGAGAGAGAGAGAGAGATATGAGGATATGAGAAAGAGAGAGGTAGTCTCTGCAGTGGGACACTAGCAGGCTGAGATAAGTCCACACAGGGCTACCAGGGAGCAGCCAACTCATCCATCTCTATAGGCCATCTGATACGACTGACCCAGCCTCCCCTGCCTGGACCGGTCAGCTCTGCTCTCTCTGGGCAGACTAGGGATTTACTCAGGCAAAGGCAACGGATCAGCCAGATCATCCCTCTTTCCCTCACCCTCTCTCAGACACAAAGGAAGGGGTAACTTAGCTTGAAAGAATCCCCTTTGCCTGTCCTAAAGCCTAGACAGCCAATCTCTTTCTGCTTGTCCAAGACAATGAAACAGGGATGGGGGAGAGAGCCTCCTAGGCCTGTTCTGGCAGTGCCTGGTCAAAGATATCCCACATACTCATTGAACCCAACACCGAACTCCCTCCTAAAAAGAAAAGCAGGGCACAACCCCAGAGCCGCCGAAGGAGGGGTAGGTTACTATGGCAACCCTCCTCCCCTCCGGCATGAGAGCAGCAGGATATTCAGATGAATACCCTACTGGTGGTAGTGTGGTTAGGAGTGACACCATAAGTTACCCTGTACTGTGTACAGACCATGCTAAGTCATCAATATAGTGTTTCCTCTTGTCTTGACCAATGGGCTAAGACAGACTCCCTCTATCACTAAGGGTAGGCAAAAGCCTGGGTTGTGTTCTTCATGGGTTATAGGGTAGTTACATGTTCCCTATCCCTGGTGAATACATTCCATTAGACTGACTGACTGGCTGACTAGCTGACTGACTGACTGTGTTGTGTTTCTTTTCAGCACTGTGGTTACACCCCAAATGGCACCCTATTCCCTACATAGTGCACTACTTTTGACCGTAGCCGTATGTGCCCTGGTCTAAAGTAGTGCTCTAAATAGGGAATAGGGTGCCATTTGAGATGCTGCCCCTTGCTGCTGCTGTATGAGAATCCAAACAGGATATGTCGGATCACACCTCAGTTAATCCTCATATTACACCCGCGCTGTTCCTCACTCCATGTGGCTGTTGTGTGTGGTTGTGTGTGTGTGTGTGTGTGTTGTGTGTGTGTGTGTGTGTGTGTGTGTGTGTGTGTGTGTGTGTGTGTGTGTGTGTGTGTGTGTGTGTGGTGACCTGCAAGTGCATCCTCACATATCTAAAAGGTCAATACGGATACATGTCCTGATTTGAGGATCATTCTCTTGGAACCAAAGGACACGGGAGTGTTTAGCACCTACTGCCAGCATTGAACTGACACGGGAGTGTTGCACTACGTGCCAGCATTTGAACTGACACGGGAGTGTTTAGCACTCTCCAGCATTGAACTGAACGGGAGTGTTTAGCACCTACTTGCCAGCATTGAAGTTGACCGGGAGTGTTTAGCACCTACGCCGAGCATTGAACTGACGGGAGTGTTTAGCACCTACGGCCTGCATTGAACTGACACGGGAGTGTTTAGCACCTACGGCCTGCATTGAAACTGACAGCGGGAGTGTTTAGTCACTAGGCCTGCATTGACTGACACGGGAGTGTTTAGCACCTAGGCCGGCATTGAGCATGACACGGGAGTGTTTAGCACCTACGGCCTGCATTGAACGACAAGGGAGTGTTTAGCGCTACTGCCAGCATTGAACTGAATCACGGGAGTGTTTAGCACCTACGGCCTGCATTGAACTGACACGGGAGTGTTTTAGCACCTACGGCTGATTGAACTGACACCGGGAGTGTTTAGCCACTACGGCCCTGCTATGTGAATGACACGGGAGTGTTTAGCACCTACTGCCAGCATTGAACTGACACGGAGTGTTTAGCACCTACGGCCTGCATTGAACTGACACGGCAGTGTGTTAGCACCACGGCCTGCATTGAACTGACACGGGAGTGTTTGCACCTACGGCATGCAGTGAACTGAACACGGGAGTGTTTAGCAACTACGCTTGCGATTGAACTGCCGTAGTGTTAGCACCTGCCCGCATTGAACTGGAACGGGAGTGTTTAGCACCACGGCTGCATTGAACTGACACGGGAGTGTTTAGCACCTACGCTGCATTGAACTGACACGGGAGTGTTTAGCACTGGCCTGACTTGAACTGACACGGATGTTAGCACCTACGGCCTCATTGACGACACTGGAGTGTTAGCACTACGGCCTGCATTGAACTGACACAGGAGGGTTAGCCCACGCCTGCATTGAACCTGTGACACGGGAGTTTTAGCACTACGGCCTGCATTGAACTGACACGGGAGTGTTTAGCACCTACTGCCAGCATTGAACTGAACGGAGTGTTTAGCACCTACGGCCGCATTGAACTGACACGTGAGTGTTTAGCACTTATTGCAGCATTGAACTGACACGGGAGTGTTTAGCAGCACTAACGCCTGCATTGAACTGACACGGAGTGTTAGCACTACTGCTGCATTGAACTGACACGGGAGTGTTTACGCTACCGCCGCATGAACTGACACGGGGTGTTAGCACCTACGCTGCATTGAACTGACACGGGAGTGTTTACACCTCGCCAGATTGAATGACACGGATGTTTAGCACTACGGCCTGCATGACTACAGGGAGTGTTAGCACCTACGCCATCATTGAACTGCCACGGGAGTGTTTAGCACCTACGGCCTGCATTGAACTGACACGGGAGTGTTTACATACGGCATGCATTGAACTGACACGGAGTGTTAGCACCTACGGCACATTGACTGACACGTGATGTTTAGCACTACGGCCAGCATTGAACATAGGAGTGTGACACTACGCCAATGAACGTACTTTCTGCAATATCATGGACTAACTCAAATCAACCGACATCTTCATGACACAGTGATAAGACAGCGCCTTACTGAACAAGACATCTGGAGTAGGATCTGCCTGACTCCTTCATCTTACACTCCTCCTCGTCAACTAAGACTTAATGAAGTTCATGCAAATGAGCCCCTGATTACACACACAAAAGTGGCGAGATGACACAGGGGAGCCGTGCACCACAACACACCACACACACACACACACACAAGCACACACACACACACACACACCACACACACACACACACACACACACACACACACACACCACACACACACAACACACACCCACCACACACACACACACACACACACACACCAACGCACCAACGCACCAGCAGACTGTCGGACCACAGGCTATGAGGGCTATGGAGTGAACTTTGATTCATAGCTATATAGCCCCCCTCTAGTGTATAGAGGACAACTACATGACCTAACCCCTACCTAACTTCTCAGACACACTCAAATACATGACTTCATTTACAATCTCTATATGACAGCAAGATGATACACTTCCTGTATGCTTTAGATACAACGCTAATTGCAGCAGCAGCTAGTTAATAGAAGGCCTATTCATCATCAGTACAGCTAATTACAGAGCAGAGTACAGACACAGAGAGATTACACATTTACAAGGCTTGCTGTTGCTGTGGTCATATTATGTTCTCCACATTACTACAGCCACAGTCTGGCCGTTTACTATGTGCCTCCGAAGCACTATGATCACACGCACACAGCCCAGGGAGTGAACAGCAGATGGAAGTGTGTGCTGCACATTGTACAGTACACAGACAGATACACAAAGTATATAGGCAATAACATACAGTTATTCTTAGCACAGCGTAGACGATGTGTAAAAATGATTGGGTTAGACGTCTAGAGATTTGTTTGTGACTGACTCCCTTTGTCCTCCCTGCTCTCTCTCCCTCTCCCTGCTCTGCTCTCTCTCCATCTGTCCCTGCTCTCTCTCCCTCCTATTCTCTCTCTCTCTTTCCCTCTCTCCCTGCTTTCTGTCTCTTTATCGATCACTGCTCTCTCTCCATCTGTCCCTGTTCTCTCTCCCCCCTCTTTATTTCCCTCTCTCTATCTCTCTCCCCTCTCTCTCTCCCGCACTCTCGCTCTTTCTCTCTCTGCCCTCTCTGTCGCGCTCTCTCCCCCGCTAACTCCCTCTCTCTCTCTCTGTTTCTCTCTCTCTATATGTCTCTCTCCCTGCTCTCTCTCCCTCTCTATAGGTAAAAATTCCAACAGCACGCTATGAAGGTGCAGTGTCAGGCTAGGAGACAGAAAATGCTGGCGTATGCAGAATACATGAGCGCACAAACCAGGTTAGGGTTTGTTGAATGGTGTGTGTGTGCATGTGTGTATGTGTGTGAAGGTTACACCTTGTGTGGTCTGTAAATTCCCATTTTAGACTTTTTTATTTCTCCATTATTTTACCAGGTAAGTTGACTGAGAACACATTCTCATTTACAGCAACGACCTGGGGAATAGTTACAGGGGAGAGGAGGGGGATGAATGAACCAATCGTAAACTGGGGATTATTAGGTGAACATGATGGTTTGAGGGCCAGATTGGGAATTTAGCCAGGACACCAGGGTTAACACCTGACTTATGATAAGTGTCCTGGGATCTTTAATGACCTCAGAGAGTCAGGGCACCCGTTTAACATCCCATCTGAAAGATGGCACCCTACACAGGGCAGTGTCCCCAATGACTGCCCTGGGACATTGGGATATTTTTTAGACCAGAGGAAAGAGTGCCTCCTACTGGCCCTCCAACACCACTTCCAGCAGCATCTGGTCTCCCATCCAGGGACTGACCAGGACCAACCCTGCTTCAGAAGCAAGCCAGCAGTGATATGCAGGGCTTCAACTTATACAATGGCCTAGTAAAGCAGGGCATCAATCTTATCATGGGATGTAATGCCTCTTTCTTTCCTGAAGCAGGAGGACTGACTCCCCTATGAAGTATGCTAATGGCAGGACACACAACATACTGCTTCAAATGCCAGAATTTCATTAACACACAACTTAGGAACTGAGAAACTGGGGAAGGGCCATCAACGCACACACACGGACACGGGCACACACACACTCACATGCACACAGACACACATGGTGGCTACACACACACGAAGCGGACAACACACCACACACACACCACACGACACACCAGCACACACACCACAACACACACACCACACACACACAGCACACACACACACACACACACACACAGCACACACACACAACATTTCACTAGACTAAATAGATCGACCAAGCTTGTAAAATCAATAAACTGAAATGAACAAAGCATTTTCAACAAATGTAGGGACATTATTAAAACAGCTTCTATCAATCCTGTCAGGGCCCAGAGAGAGAGAGGAGAGAGAGAGAGAGAGAGGAGAGAGAGAGAGAGAGAGAGGAGAGAGAGGAGAGTAGAGAGAGAGGAGAGAGAGAGAGAGGAGAGAGATGAGGAGGAGGGAGGGAGAGAGAAGAGCAGAGAGAGAGAGAGAGAGAGAGAGAGAGAGAGGAGGAGAGAGAGAGAGAAGAGGAGAGAGAGAGAGAGAGAGAAGAGAGAAGAGATCGGAGAGAAGAGAGAGGAGAGACGGAGAGGAGAGAGAGAAGAGAGAGGAGAGAGAGAATGAGAGAAGAGAAGAGGAGAGAGAGAGAAGAGAGGAGAGAGGGAGAGAGAGAGAGAAGCTTCTGTCTCTAATGGAGCCACAGGTATCTCTCTGCTGTGGTAGGGCAGCAGAACTGAAACAGGGCCTCTGAATGCCCAGGTCTTCTCCTTACCCAGGTGACAGCAACATCAAGTTTTAATTAACCCGCATTTGCATTTCCGCTCCTACATGCTCCCGACTGGGGTCCAATATTCAGCTCCATACAGGGATAACACACACACACAACTACGCTCAATCACAGGGATAACACAAAACACACACACAAAAAAATTAATACTTGACTTACCTATTATATGCATTACAGTAGTACTGACTAACTATTATTACATTAACAGTAGTGCTGACGTAATTATTACATTAGCAGTAGTGCTGACCTACTATTATACATTACAGTAGTGGGGCTGACTACTGATTTATCATTACAGTAGTGCTGCTACTATTATACATTACAGTAAGTGCCTGACTAACTATTATACTTAGAGTAGTGCTGCTACTAGTTATACCATTACAGGTAGTGCGACTATTATGTATTAATTACAGTAGGTGGCTGACTATTATTATACATTAGTAGTGGCTGACTACCATTTGACATTTAGCGAGTAAGTGCTGAACTACTATTATTGACATTAAGGTGTAAGTGTGACTATTATTATTAGCATTCACAGTAGTGGCTGACCTACTATTAATACATTACAGTAGTGCGGCTGACTATGTATTATTACATTACAGTATGTGACTATTATTATACATTACAAGTAGGTGCTGACTACGATTATCCATTACAAGTAAGTGGCTGACTACTATTTACATAAGCAGTAGTGGCTGGACTTATTTTATTTATTCAAATTTAACAGTAGTGGCTGACTACTATATACATTACAGTTAGTGTGACTTATTATTATAACATAACGTAGTGTGATCTATTATACATTACAGTGTGCTGACGTAGCATTATACATTAACATGTAGTGCTGATCTATTATACAGTTACAGAAGTGCTGAGTAACTATTATGAAACATAC
>NC_036847.1:26127279-26133026 GCF_002910315.2 Salvelinus sp. IW2-2015 | reverse complement strand
TCTCACCTATTTCTCCTTCTCTCTCACCCCTCCCCTCCTTCTCTGCTCGAACCATCTTCTTGTCTCTTCCCCCCTCGCTTCCTCTCAACCCTCGCTCCTTTCTCTTCCACCCCCCTCCTCTCTGTCTCGAACCCCTTCTCCTTTCTTTTCACCCCTCCCCTCCTCATCTTCTAACCCTCTTCTCCTTTCTCTTCACCCCCTCCTTTTCTCCTTTCTTTCACCCCCTCCCCTTCCTACTCTTCTCAACCCGCTTCCTTTCTCTTCACCCCCTTCCTCTCTTTCTCAACCTCATCTCCTTTCTCTGCACCCTCCCCCTCTCCTCTCTACCCTCTTCTCCTTTCTCTTCAAACCTTCTCCTCATCTTTAACCTTTCTCCTTTCTCTTCACCCCTCCCCTCCTCCTTCTGCAACCTCTCTCCTTTCCTCTTCACCCCCCTTCCTCTCACCCTCTTCTCCTTTTTCTTCACCTCTCCCCTCCATTGCTAAAGTTGAAGTGGATGAGTGAGGGGGCCCAAAGGGGGGGGGTTTGCCAAACAGACAGTAGTGTCACTCAAATTGTGGGCACGACAAGGGCCATTACTGCCGGTCAGTGCCCATCCCAGCCAATGGAGTGTGAATTTTGGGACCGTGCACCTTGGGGACTGGGGAGAGTGCATGAGGACTGAGACATGCCGCCCGTCTGAGGGTGGGAGAGGAGACTGAGTCAAATGCCTTGCCTGATGGTGCTCACTCGGACTAATCACTAACAAGAGAAGCAAAGCGTCATCTCCTTTGTGTACTATGTTGGGGGAATTTCCCCAGCGGACATCAAATCAAATAACCGCACAAAATTCAGTACACACAACACCACACACACACACACACACAACACACACACACACACACACACACACACAACACACAACACACACACACACACACACACACACACACACACACACACACACACACACACACACACATACACCCTCCTCGAGCTAGCCTTGAGCCCTGAGCCAGAATGAGTGTGAAAGAAGTGACAGTTTAAAAAATATATATTTCACCTTTATTTAACCAGGTAGGCTAGTTGAGAACAAGTTCTCATTTGCAACTGCGACCTGGCCAAGATAAAGCAAAGCAGTGCGACACAAACAACAACACAGAGTTACACATGCAATAAACAAGTGTATCAATCAATAACACAATAGACAAAAAAGAAAGTCTATATACAGTGTGTGCAAATGGCGTGAGGAGGTAAGGCAATACATAGGCCATAGTAGCAAGTAATTATAATTTAGCAAATTAACACTGGAGTGATAGATGTGCAGATGATGATGTGCAAGTTGAAATACTGGTGTGCAAAAGAGCAGAAAAGTAAATAAAAACAATATGGGGATGAGGTAGGTAGATTGGATGGGCTATTTACAGATGGGCTATGTACAGCTGCAGCGATCGGTTAGCTGCTCGGATAGCTGATGTTTAAAGTTAGTGTGGGAAATATAAGTCTCCAGCTTCAGCGATTTTTACAATTTGTTCCAGTCATTGGCAGCAGAGAACTGGAAGGAAAGGCGGCCAAAGGAGATGTTGGCTTTGGGGATGACCAGTGAGATATACCTGCTGGAGCGCGTGCTACGGGTGGGTGTTATCGTGACCAGTGAGCTGAGATAAGGCAGAGCTTTACCTAGCAAAGACTTATAGATGACCTGGAGGCAGTGGGTCTGGCAACGAATATGAAGCGAGGGCCAGCCGACTAGAGCATACAAGTCGCAGTGGTGGGTAGTATATGGGGCTTTAGTGGCAAAACGGATGGCATTGTGATAGACTGCACCCAGTTTGCTGAGTAAAGTGTTGGAGGCTATTTTGTAAATGACATCGCCGAAGTCGAGGATCGGTAGGATAGTTAGTTTTACTAGGGTATGTTTGGCGACGTGAGTGAAGGAGGCTTTGTTGCGGAATAGACAGCCGATTCTAGATTTCATTTTGGATTGGAGATGTTTAATATGAGTCTGGAAGGAGAGTTTACAGTCTAGCAAGACACCTAGGTATTTGTAGTTGTCCACATATTCTATGTCAGAACCGTCTAGAATAGTGATGCTAGTCGGGCGAGCGGGTGTGGGCAGCGATCGGTTGAAAAGCATGCATTTAGTTTTACTAGTGTTTAAGAGCAGTTGGAGGCCACGGAAGGAGTGTTGTATGGCATTGAAGCTCATTTGAAGTTTTGTTCACACAGTGTCCAAAGAAGGGCCAGATGTATACAGAATAGTGTCGTCTGCGTAGAGGTGGATCAGGTAATCACCCGCAGCAAGAGCGACATCGTTGATATATAGAGAGAAAAAAGTTGGCCGAGGTTTGAACCCTGTGGTACCCCCATAGAGACTGCCAGAGGTCCGGACAACAGGCCCTCCGATTTGACACACTGAACTCTGTCTGAGAAGTAGTTGGTGAACCAGGCGAGGCAGTCATTTGAGTCTGACGATAAGAATACGGTGATTGACAGAGTCGAAAGCCTTGGCCACGTCGATGAAGACGGCTGCACAGTACAATATTATTTTGAGGTGCACCCGTGACCAGCTCGGAAACCGGATTGGACAGCGGAGAAGGTACAGTGGGATTCGAAATGGTCAGTGATCTGTTTATTAACTTGGCTTTCGAAGACTTTAGAAAGGCAGGGCAGGATGGATATAGGTCTATAACAGTTTGGGTCTAGAGTGTCACCCCTTTTGAAGAGGGGGATGACCGCAGCAGCTTTCCAATCTTTAGCGATCTCGGACGATACGAAAGAGAGGTTGAACAGACTGGTAATAGGGGTTGCAACAATGGCGCGGATAATTTTAGAAAGAGAAGGTCCAGATTGTCTAGCCCAGTTGATTTGTACGGGTCCAGGTTTTGCAGTTCTTTCAGAACATCTGCTATCTGGATTTGGGTGAAGAAGCTGGGGAGGCTTGGGCATGTAGCTGCGGGGGGTGTGGAGCTGTTGGCCAGGGTTGGGGTAGCCAGGAGGAAAGCATGGCCAGCCGTAGAGAAATGCTTATTGAAATTCTTGATTATCGTGGATTTATCGGTGGTGACAGTGTTACCTAGCCTCAGTGCAGTGGGCAGCTGGGAGGAGGTGCTCTTATTCTCCATGGACTTTACAGTGTTCCAAAACCTTTTGGAGTTAGAGCTACAGGATGCAAATTTCTGTTTGAAGAAGCTAGCCTTTGCTTTCCTGACTGACTGCGTGTATTGGTTCCTGACTTCCCTGAACAGTTGCATATCGCAGGGACCATTCGACGCTATTGCAGACCGCCTCAGGATGTTTTTGTGCTGGTCGAGGGCAGTCAGGTCTGGAGTGAACCAAGGGCTATATCTGTTCTTCATTTTTTGAAAGGGGCATGCTTATTTAAGATGGTGGGGAAATTACTTTTAAAGAACGACCAGGCATCCTCGACTGACCGGGATGAGGTCAATATCCTTCCAGGATACCCAGGCCAGGTCGATTAGAAAGGCCTGCTCGCAGAAGTGTTTTAGGGAGCGTTTGACAGAGATGAGGGGTGGTCGATTGACCGCGGGTTCCTCCACATACACCCAGCCTGGGTAAATCCTAGCTCCCTGTCCCCTACTTCATGATGACATGGAGTGATAGGGATCTTTGGCAGCACATTTGGCAGCACCACTCTCCTGTCTGGGTTGAGAGTGTGTGTCTGGGTTGAGAGTGTGAGTCTGGGTTGAATGAATCATTGCTGTATTACCTGGGTTTTACTCCTTATAAATCTCCTTTGTGAGGTAACGTCTAGATCTGCCGGAGGACAAACCGGTGAGAAATCAAGAACAGCCCACTGAAGCCATTTTCTCTTGTCAATGTAGCGTCATCCTCTCACAGAGCTTTTCTCTGAAGAGTTGGACCAATATATGATGATGATCATGTTGTAACAGCTAATCACATTTCATTCAGAAAACATTAAACAGCTCAATAAGGTGTGAGGACCATTGAAGCCAATCTGAACCCTCCAGGATCCAGGATTAGTTCAAGACAAAGTAGCATCACACCAAACAGCTACAGTACTGTATATGTCTCCACTTTCTTTATTTTAACAGCTGGAAGACAAAACCTAAAACAACAAACAACCACCTCACTCCTCCTTCTTCTTGCTTCTCTAGGCCTCGCTCCCTTCTTTTCTCTCTTCTTTTCATGTAGTGACCACAGATTCCATCTGGTGGGCTGAATGTTTTCTAACCTCTGTCCAGATCCCCCAATAAAACTCTGGTTTCCTTTCACTTCATGACTTGCAACTCTTTCTAAACCCCCCTCTCTTTTCTCTCCGTTCCCTCTCTCTCTCCCCTATGTCCTCTATTTCTATAAGGACCACATAAGTGTTTGGCCCAACACAATCCCAGGGAATTGTTTTCTTTCTTTGAAGGAGAGGACAGGGTGGGGAGGGGGTACATAGCGAGTCGATTGAATCCGCCTGCTTCTCTTTCCACTGACCGCTGGCTTGCTGTGTTCCTCTCCCCTTTGTTCCCCTCACAATACGAGCCTGAATAACTGTCTCCATATGTGGGAGAAGAGAGGGGGATGAGCAGGAGGGATGTTTGGCTAACGGTCTCTGGCCAACACAAGTAGGTGTTTTCACTGTCTCAGAAAGACAGGATAGACAGTGGAGAGGAGATACTCCCCTCCTCACCCACCCAGCCCCCTCCCTGTAGGGGCTGTCAAACAGGAAGTGGTCGTAGCGGAGTGGGCCGCAGTGAGCCATGAAGACACATAGTTCAGTTCTGAGGCGGCTGATTCAATCTCTCTCACAATGTGTGTGTGTGTGTCTCTCCCATCTCATGCTTATTTAGAAAAAGAGAGAACAGAAGAGAAGAAAGACAAAAGATGGAATGGCAGGAAGTGGGTTTGGTTTACTTTAAAAGCGGCATAAGTGTTTAATGTTTAGACAATGGCGTGTGACAGACGAAGGAGAGAGGGAAAGAGAAACAGAGGAGTGGAGAAGAAAACAGCGTGATCCTGAGAGCAAGAATATAATATGGCCCAAGATGTGATTTCATGTGGAAGGGTAAAGATAAACAGTGTCAGGACCAATGTAGCCCAGGCGGGGTTCTGGTACACACAGACGCAGTAAACCCCACAGCAGAGAATGTGGTCATCTGTCACGACTTCCGCCGAAGTTGGCTCCCCTGCCTGTTCGGGCGGTGCTCGGCGGTCGTCGTCACCGTCCTACTAGCCGCCACCGATCCCTTTTTCGTTTATCTGTTTGTTTTGTCTTTATGTTACGTGTGTCTGTTTTAGGTAGAGGTGTATTTATTTTTCTAATTACTTGGCACCCTGTGTTTTGGGTTATTCAAGTTGTTCGCTGCGCCCTGTATGTTTGGGCTTATTCATTTTTTGTGTGCTATAGTAAAGGAGCACTTTTCGCAATTGGAACTCTCTGCGTCTGATTCCTTCACCCACCTAGTCCCGCGTGACATCATCATAAGCCTAGGCTGGCTGGGTGTTGTCATGATCAAACTGCCATTCATTTTCTTATGAGTCATTTGTTTGAAATCCAGCATAATGTCTAATCCCCTGGAGGGATACAGTTCTCCTACACTGGCACACGCAGGCAAAGGAATTGTTTCTGTATCTAGAATCCACTCCAGGAAAAAGCCCAGGCACTACACGGTATTGTCAGTAAGACAAAACATTTTATTTTTTAAATAAAAAGACTGTACTATTGTACAGTTTGCACAACGGCTGAATCGTCCCAGCATAACATCAACATTAGGGTTGACTAGTTGAACATTACC
>NC_036847.1:26115519-26127254 GCF_002910315.2 Salvelinus sp. IW2-2015 | reverse complement strand
TATTACCCTTGGGCGCTTACTACACTCTCGTACACATCTTAACCACCCTGAGTTTTCCATACACTTTGACCGTGTGTTGACTTAGTGAAACACATTACGCGTGTGCACGGCCCACCTGCGGGTCGCGTTGCTTGTCTAAGCATACACTCCAACTGAAGCTCTCGTCATGCGAATCCCCTATGAATCATTCATCAAACATGACAGCCTGATGCTACTCTGTACCACTACCTGTACAATTTGATATTGTTGCAAAATGGATATACCAGTATGTTCATTTAAAAATTTCCATTAGTGCAACACTTTTTAGAAACTGCTAGCAACGCGATGATAAGTTAAAATAGGACTATTTGGCAAACCTGAAAGTATGTATTACAATTATTATACAGATTAATGTTCTCGTATCCAATCCGTAAATAAGCACAAGTTCCACGAGTACCTAAGCTACATATTCGAGTGTACAACATTCTTCCCATACATTAGTGGAGACCTAGCTCTATAATGGCGATATAACGCTGCAGAATATGCGGTGCAATAGGGAAATTACCTAACATTTCTATTTGGAACCTAAGTTACAAATTCGTACAATCCTTCAGAATGAAAGAGACCTTGATATTGTAATCCAATTCAAGCATCTGTGTTTGGGTGAAGTGAATGTATTCCTGCTCCTCAAGTGGAAAGAAAGCGGCCCGAGGGTGCCATGGTCGTAGAACTGCATTCGCAGGGCTTAGAGGCGTTCACTAACAGACCCCGGGTGCGATCCCCGGCCCCTGTAATACACACCACCCGCCCCTCAACATAGAGCAGACCAAGGTGTGGCGGCTAAACCAAAGGGGCCCAAGTCTCTGCTTCAAGCTGTAGTAGAGTTGAGAGAGCGGATATAGCGGCAGGGGCCTTACTTCAGGTAACATCAACAGTAGGGTTGACAGTTGTGAACACATACCAGATAACACTCAATCACAGGTGGCCTGTTTTGTGCGGTCTAGTGTGTGACCCTCACTCCAGTGTGTTTTTGAATGCCAGTGATACGCAGCGAATAATATATTACAATAGACATCAAGCAGTTAGGGGTTGAGCCCGTACGCGGTTCTATGGAAGCATTACACAGCAAACATTTCAACACTTTAGGGTTGACAGATGTAAGCCAACAATACCGAGCTTGGCCGCATTTGAACCTCCAACACATGGTGCATAACGGATCGGCTCAAACATTTGGTGTTAGGGAGTTGTTACTGAGCGGTTGAACTTACCAGACATAACATCAAACATTTAGGGTGTTTAAAATAGCCCTTGTATCGTAGTTGAGTGACGGATACCGGCAGAACATCAAAGATTAGGGTTACTAAGTTGAACATTAACCACGGCCAGGTACCAAACCAATCCAATGAGGCATTAGTGTTCCTGGCGGCGATTGACTAAAGTGAAAACAAAGTTAACAGCCGGCCCAAGACCGCACCCGCAGCATAACCGGATCAACTTAGGTTGACTAGTGAACAATTACCGGGCATAACATCACACATTAGGGTACTAGTTGAACATTACCATCAAACATTTAAGGACATTCGGCAATAGACATGAACATTAGCCTGAAGTAATGAGCATTACCAGAATAACTCAACATTAGGGTTGACTAGTTGAACATTACCAGACATAACATCAACATTATAGGGTGACTAGTTGACATTACCAGCATAACATCAACATTAGGGTTGGTTTGCACTAGTTGAAACATTACCAGCATAACATCAACATTAGGGTTGACTAGTTGACATTACCAGCATAACATCAAACATTAGGGTTGACTAGTTGACACATTACCAGCATAACATAACATTAGGGTTGACTAGTTGCACTTACCGCAGAACATCAACATTAGGGTTGACTAGTTGAAACATACCAGCATAACATCAACATTAGGTTGACTAGTTGAACATACCGGCATAACATCAACATTAGGGTTGACTAGTTGAACATTACCGGCATAACATCAACATTAGGGTTGACTAGTTGAACATTACCGGCACTAACATCAACATTAGGGTTGACTAGTTGAAACATTACCGCATAACATCAACATTAGGGTTGACTAGTTGAACATTACCAGCATAACATCAACATTAGGGTTGACTAGTTGAACATTACCAGCATAACATCAACATTAGGGTTGACTAGTTGAACATTACCGGCATAACATCAACATTAGGGTTGACTAGTTGAACATTACCGCATAACATCAACATTAGGGTTGACTAGTTTGAACATTACCGGCATAACATCAACATTAGGGTTGACTAGTTGAACATTACCTGGCATAACATCAACATTAGGGTTGACTAGTTGAACATTACCGCATAACATCAACATTAGGGTTGACTAGTTGAACATTACCGGCATAACATCAACATTAGGGTGACTAGTTGAACATTACCGCGCATAACATCAACATTAGGGTTGACTAGTTGAACATTACCGGCATAAACATCAACATTAGGGTTGACTAGTTGAACATTACCGGCATAACATCAACATTAGAGGTTGACTAGTTAACATTACCACATAACATCAACATTAGGGTTGACTAGTTGAACATTACCAGCATAACATCAACATTAGGGTTGACTAGTTGAACATTACCGGCATAAACATCAACATTAGGGTTGACTAGTTGAACATTACCGGCATAACATCAACATTAGGGTTGACTAGTGTGAACATTACCGGCATAACATCAACATTAGGGTTGACTAGTTGAACATTACCGGCATAACATCAACATTAGGGTTGACTAGTTGAACATTACCGGCATAACATCAACATTAGGGTGACTAGTTGAACATTACCAGCATAACATCAACATTAGGGTTGACTAGTTGAACATTACCAGCATAACATCAACATTAGGGTTGACTAGTTGAACATGCATACATTAAATTACATTTAGAGAGATTACATTTACAACAATCTAGCCAAATAGAAATATACTGAACAAAAATATAAACACAACATGCAAACTTTTTTATATTTACTGAGTTACAGTTCATATAAGAAAATCAGTCAATTGAAATAAATAAATTAGGTCCTAATCTATGGATTACTGTACAGAGTAACTAGGCAGGGTGGCACAGCAATGGGTGGGCCTGGGAGGGCATAGACCCACCCACTTGGGAACCAGTTCCACCCACTGGGAAGCCATCTCCTCTTTTTAGTCATATATATGGCTAACGGTAGTTGTTTAGCTCGCTAACTTAGCTAGTTAGCTAGCTACCTAGCTAGTTATATAGCTAGCTAAATTAGCAAACTGTAACACTGTAGTATGTTAGCCAGCAAAACACAATATGAGTTTAGTAGGTATATTAAAGTTAGCTAGCTAGGTGGTTTGCAGGACCACCTAGGACCACCTTTTCTTAGGTAGACACTGTATTTGTCATCTGCACTCTTGGTGCTGGAATTGGCTGTAGCTGAGCTTCTAACATTAGCTAAATCCAACTCTTTGTTTCGAATCCTCTTTGCTATAATCCGGTTGAAACATGTATGGTTGAATGTCACCATGTAGCTAACAGATGCTCCATCGTCAAATTCGTGTTGATGAGAGGAATCACTGGAAGCCATTGCATCTGGTCAGTTCTTTCAGTTTTGCCCAAAGGATTGTTGTTAGTGTCTGCCTCCTTTTGAAAAAAGCCTGCCTTGTGGGAGGGACGGGGGCCAGAGCACAAAACACCGCCCAACACAAGCAGATAGGAACATGGCTGAAAGACGTACACTGGCTCTATCGAACAAGGACAATCATATCTACACCCACAAAAACGTATAGTGTGATCAGTATGACATAGAGCCTTCACGAAATGCCACAAAGAAGGACTGCATGTAGTTTTAGATCTCCCCCCCATCACTACACCGGAAGCCGCCATACGGTGTATCATTCAGTGCGCGAAGCCCTGACCTGCCTTCCTCCTGGGCAATTATGTGTGATTATTATCTCACTGTACTAGAAATTCCTCAGACATGATGAAAACAAGCCTAGATTTCCCCAGGGTGAAATTCCCCTTTAAGGAACAAACTGTAATGTTCCTCTTGGCTGTTGAGTTTATGTGTTCGCTATCTGTCTTCAGTGGAAATGGCTGGGTGTGTGTACAGGAGTTTACACATGGTAGGCCTATATGTTTTCCGTTTATTTGCAGTGGGTGTAGCTCCCTAGGGGCAACCAAGGGACAGGGTGACACCTAGGTCACATGACAGGGGAGAGGTGTATGTGTGTGGCGCTTCAGAGTGTGTGGGGCTTCAGATTTGGCAGAATAGGGTGTCTCTAAAAAGGTTATCACACAATCATCTTTTAAAGCTGCAATATGTAACTTTTTGGGCAACCCGACCAATTCACATACAAATGTGTGTTATAGATCTGTCATTCTCATTGAAAGCAAGTCTAAGAAGCGGTAGATATGTTCTATGTGAACAATTTCTATGCTTCCCGTTCTTAAGTTTAGTTTTTCCCTCTTTTACTTTCGGTTTTGTACACCAGCTTCAAACAGCTGAAAATACTATATTTGGGTTATAGAAAATATATTTCACAGCAGTTTAGATGGTACAATGATTCTCTACACTATACTTGCTTGTTTTTTGTCACCTAAACTGAAATTAGGCAAACTATTAGAATTTTAGCAACCAGGAAATGGCGGAGCAATTTCTGCATAGTGCACCTTTAAGTACAACGCCAGCAAGAAAAACAACAACAATCAAAGTCTTTCATTATGAAAACCTCAATCCCAATCAGAAACACATGGTATGTCTAGTCTGCAGGACCCACACAACTGTACAGACATCAGCAAAGCCAGGATCACCTGCCTAATGCTGGTCTGAATTACAGTTAGGTAATCTTATTTCCTTACAAAGAGACTAAGAGACCAGAGAGACCTGGGAAGGATGAGAGGGGGATGAGAGTGGATGACTGAGAGGTAACAGACAGGGGCAAGTGACTGTGTAGCCTCTCTCTTTGCGGTATGGCAACATCACACATTGAGCACCAATGAGGAGACACAGTGAGCATGGTTGGTCTGTGTCTGAAAAGCATGCCACCAACTTCCGTGCCCCTCTATTGAACACGTCTCTGGGGMGTGTGTGTGTGTGTGGCCAGACCCCCAGTGAGGGGTGGGGGGTGTAGGGGTCCTCAGGGCAGGGGGCATACATACACTGACAGCCAAGCTGGCTGGGGAGGGCAGACAGGCAGTAGAGTGGAATGTCAAGCATCTCTTCATGTCTCTATATTCCCTCATCTGAATATGCCTTTCTCTTTCTCTATATAATCCCCCTTCTCCCCATATTTCTTTCTCATTGAAACGTCTGAGCTGTGTCTGAGTCATGAGGTCGAAGACAGTATATCATAGTGTGGAATAAAGCAACGTGCCAGATCCTGCCTTCATACTCAACACTACCTTCACCATTAGCTGGAGCTGCAAGGGGCTGGGGTTGAGGTGGGGCTATAGGTGGAGCTGAGGCCATGCAGCCATGCTTCAGTAGCCCTGTGAGGGTCTGAGACTTCCTTCCGGAGCAGAGTGACGGGACTCGTCCATAATTCAATAACAGTAATCCACAATGAAGGGACAATAAAGCAGGCAGGCCGCGTCGGGGTGAAACTAACCGGCCGTTACTCCCGGAGGAGTGAGGAGGATATGCTGCCTGCAGTGAAGGAGACAGGGAGGCAGACGTAGGAGCCTATCTCACCCCTCTCCTCCCCTCTCTCTTCCCCCCACCGAGCAGGGCAGAGTGGGAGACAGACCTGAGGAGTCCAGCTGATTCCGTTAGTCTACTAGTCCCCTGGAAGACTGAGTGGAGGGGCCATGACCGCTAGGCTAGCTAGCCTCACCAAGCAACCACACAAGACTGCCAGAGCCAAAGCACCCATTCGTCACACAGCCTAAAACAACACAAAAATGTGCAGTGAGATAACACCCACACACATAGACATATACTCTCCACCCGGGCCGGCTGGGGTATTGATGGATTGTGGGAGGCAGGGCGGGAGGTCAGCTATCGATCATCTCCTGGTCAAATCAATCACCTGGCTTTTAATTAATGTGCCATGACACCTGCCTGACCCCACAGCCTGCATTATATTATTATCTATAGTCATCAATGTCCAGCCAAAACCCCCTCCCCCGTCCTCCTTCCTCCTCCCCCCGTCCTCAATCCTCCTCCCCCTCCTCCCTATCCTCCTTCCTCTCTCCCCGTCCTCCATCCTCCGCTCCCCCTCTCCCCCTGTCCTCCTTCCTCCTCCCTACTCCCTCCCCGTCCTCGCCCTGGTCCTCCTTCCTCCTCCCCCTCCTCCCTGTCCTCCTTCTCCTCCCCCGTCCTCCCCTGTCCACCTTCCTCCTCCCTCCTCTCCCCCGTCTCCTCCCTCCCTCTTCCATCCTCTCCTCCTCCTCCCCTGTCCTCCTTCCTCCTCCCCCGTCCTCCATCCTCCTCCCCCTCCTCCCTGTCCTCCTTCCTCCTCCCCGTCCTCCTCCCTCCTCCTCCATCCTCCCTGTCCTCCCTCCTCCTCCTCCTCCTCCTCACTCCCTTTTCCCATAGTATTTATGATACTCCCAGGGAGAAGTTAGCCTGGGGGGGGGGGGGGGGGTCAGGGTGGTCAGCTAGCTTTGTGTTTGCTTCAGGACCCTCTCTCTGTTTACACTATCATTACACAATCAAACACATCGCCAGTTCCTCCAACCTGTTATTGTTTGACGCTCCGTCTGTTGCTCGGTCAGCTAACCAGTGTCTGGCCTGGACCTCAGAGTTATTCAACCGCTTTGTAGCTAATTAGAGGTAATGACAGCAGTTGAAACCACATTTCTCCAGATGCCTCTGTAAGGTCTGAGAGATGTGACAACCATAACAAACAAGCAGTACCACAGTAACTAGGGCAGGAAGAATGTGTTAATTATAGCCAATAGAACTGCTACTATTAGACTGTCTATTCTATACTCTCAACAGAGTATGTCTGAAGAGCAGGGCCTGATAGATCTGTAACAAAGTATGTCTGAGGAGCAGGGTCTGACAGAGATCTGTATCAGAGTATGTCTGAGGAGCAGGGCTGATAGATCTGTACAGAGTATTCTGAGGAGCAGGGCCTGACAGATCTGTAACAGAGTATGTCTGAGGAGCAGGGCCTGACAGATCTGTAACAGAGTATGTCTGAGGAGCAGGGCCTGATAAGATCTGTACAAAGTATGTCTGAGGAGCAGGGCCTGATAGATCTGTAACAGAGTATGTCTGAGGAGCAGGGCCTGATAGATCTGTAACAAGTATGTCTGAGGAGCAGGGCCTGATAGATCTGTAACAGAGTATGTCTGAGGAGCAGGGCCTGATAGATCTGTAACAGAGTATGTCTGAGGAGCAGGGCCTGATAGATCTGTAACAGAGTATGTCTGAGGAGCAGGGTTACATTATAATCTACTCTCATACATATTAACTACACTCCTATGCTGCCAAGCTCTGAGAGAGAGAGAGAGAGACTGCCAGCCCCCCTTGAAAGAGCCCCAAAACAAGACTGCTACAGAGGACCCAGTCGTCACACAGCCTAGAACACCACAAAAATGCTAAGACACAAACACACACAGAGGTACGCATACACACACATACGCACAGCGTGGAAGTGAAAGGCTGTCATTACACTAGGCGACTGAGAGGCTGAATATAAAAAGTGAAGCAGCGGAGACAGCTAACAAAGCTGTCTAAAAAAGGAGTGTAAACTAGAGTATTACCGTCTAACTGAAACAACAGTTATTACTCTTTGTAACTGAAACAGCAGTTATTTTAATAGAAGTGGATACGATGAGCTGAGACTTTATAGAAAACAGAGTGCAATTTAGCTGTATTTGCTTTGACATGTTCGTACAGAGGAATGTCCAGGCTATCATTTCTTTCCAGGCCTGACTGAATAACAGGCTCTTAACGCAGCAGCAGATACTATATTTGACATTTCATGCCTGCCTCCCGTCCTGCCTGCCGTCCTACTTGCCGTCCTGCCTGCCGTCCTACCTGCCATCCTGCCTGCCGTCCTGCCTGCCGCCATACCTGTCATCCTGCCTGCCGTCCTGCTTGCCTGCCGTCCTTCTTGCCTGCCGTACTGTTTGCCTGACGTCCTGCCTGACGTCCTGCCTGCCATCCTGCCTGCCTGCTGTCCTTCCTGCCTGCCGTCCTGCTGTCCTGCATGCCATCCTGCCGTCATGCTGTGGTGAATGAGGGTTTGAGGGTTCTCATGGGGAGCTCTGTGGAGCACTAGTCTGTGCGTGGCTGGAGACCACATATTTGCACCATGAGGCACGCTTCCTCCCAGGCCTGTCCAGTGGCGGGCAGAACAGAGGTTGAATGAAGATGTGGCCGAGTGGTCATCTCAGCTGGCACATCACGCCAACTTGAACCTACTCATCCCATGCCAAGGTAAAGGTGAGACAGTCCACCATAAATAGTAGTGTGGTAAATAGTAAAGTCATAGAGGCTGTTATTCTGACATTGACTTCAAACACCATGTAGTAACCATGTTTAAAGTCCTGTTGACTCTGAGGCCGGGGATAGTGTTGTCTGATCTTGTTCTGCTGGGAACCTGTAATGCTGTCTGATTCCTGTGTGGAGAGCAGACACGCACAGTGTGTGTGTGTGTGTGTGTGTGTGTGTGTGTGTGTGTGTGTGTGTGTGTACCTGTGTGTCCTCATGACCAGCCTAGCTCCGCGTTATGGCTCGGAAAATCAGTACATTACTTCATGACTCAAACAGTCTTTGCCACCCTGCCGCATATTAACATTTTAAACACAGGATGTGCTGATTGCATGGTTGGTCGGGTCTCACACACGCACGCACGCACGCACGCACGCACGCACACACACACACACACACACACACACACACACACACACACACACACACACACACACACACACACACACACACACACACACACACACACACAATAGTAAGACAAAGACACACACACTGCCACAGACAGACTAAATGAGTGTGAAAGGAGAGACAAAGTTATCAAGTTAAAGGCAAGCCTTGAGCTCCTGAGACAGAGACAGACATACAGACAGACAGAGCCCTGGCCCCAGCAGAGCAGTCACCACATTGCTCAGTGAGCTGCAGGAAAGAAAGCCGGTAAGCACAATCTAATGAAACACAGGAAGATAAACACAGCCCATAGACTATAGTGACTAGCATAGACTGGGAACTACAGAGTAGAAGGAGCTTCAACGCCTGACCTCTGTAATGACTCTACTACTGTACCCTATAGAACTGTGAGTCCCAGCCATGGTATTATCAATAAGAAAACACAGCATAACAGAAGACTAGGGATGTGTCTAGGCTTGGAGAATAACACAGGTCTGATTGGACTATAGTGTATGTGCGTTAAGGTTGGACGATATGGCCTGAAAATCATATGTCKATTTTTTTCAAACTTCACGATATATAGCTCAGTTTTTTTTTTCTAAATAAACTTTGTTGTACGATTAAAGGTCAAATAGCCTGCATTTCAAACAGCCAGCAAAAATCGAATGAATTCAGGGCTTGTAAAATTCTACCTAGGTCAAATAAAAGCATCCAACAACCATAAGATCCACTATTAATAAAATCATTTTATCCCATTTTTTTTTTGCAATAATCATTGATCTGGCTTTCAAGTCGGTCTATGAAAAAGCCCTTTCTGTTACAAATTTAACCAGAACCATGCATAATGCACATTCACTTCTTGTAGCAGGCATTCTAGAAAATTAACACAGGTCTCATAAACAATCTCTCAAGCACAAGCCCACGTGCTAGTGATTAGCCAGCTAATCTTTATAGGAATCTTCATAGTTTAAGTTTAGCCAATTTGGATCTGTTTTATATCTAACAAGGTAGAACAGTTGAATTGTTATGAACACACCCTTCTGTCCATCTCAACTGTTTAAACAGCATGCTAGACTGACCCTGTCCACTTTGTTCAGAAATAGAAATCAAGTTCCTTATTACTTTGAGAACGAGTTGCCAATTCCTTATATAATTGTGCTTTATGCTTATTGCCCATTTATAAAACACGGACTAGACAGCTAGTATAACAGTCAGGCTAAAATGCTGATAGTGGTAGTACGTGGTACCCCAACGACGCGCGTGACAAACTGAGCATACATTTTCTAGAATCAATGTTGGTTGATACTCCCGTTTTAGTAGTGTCTGCTCTGCGCGCAATTCGAGGAGTTGAGACATAAAAAACAGTATCATTAGAAAGGGTAACTTATCCTCTATTACAGTAAAATAATGTCTCAATGTGTTTCAGTGTCCATATGACCAATTCTGTTGGACCAAACCTCAAATGCAAATAGCAAATTGAAACCACTTGTCAGAGAAGAAGAGAAGTGATCTCTCATCTTTCTTGTGTGAGTGGCAGGGGGAGGGGCTTGGTGTGTGTGTAAACATAGAGGAAGAGGTGAAGCAAGAGGTTTCACTCTCGCCAAAATCTGTCCAAAATAAGCCCAATTTTTTATTTTATTTTTCACCTTCATTTAACCAGGTAGGCCAGTTGAGAACAAATTGTAATTTACAACTGCGACCTGGCCAAGATAAAGCAAAGCAGTGCGACAAAAAACAACAACACATGGGATAAACAAAAGTACAGTCAATAACACAATTGTCACGCCCTGACCTTAGAGATCCTATTTTATTCTCTATTTGGTTAAGTCAGGGTGTGACTAGGGTGGGCAATCTATGTTTTCTATTTCTTTGTTGGCCGGGTATGGTTCCCAATCAGAGGCAGCTGTCTATCGTTGTCTCTGATTGGGGATTATACTTAGGCAGCCTTTTTCCACCTGTAGTTTGTGGGATCTTGTTTTTGGTACTGTGCTGTTTAGCCCTACTCGACGTTACGTTTCGTATTTGTTGTTTTTGTTGTTTTTTCGGTGTTCATTTAATAAATTAAAATGTACGCCTACCACGATGCACCTTTGTCCGATCATTCCATCAACGAACGTAACAACAATAGAAAAATCGATATACAGTGTGTGCAAATGGAGTAAGGAGTTAAGGCAATAAATAGGCCAATAGTAGCGAAGTAATTGAGCAAATTAACACTGGAATGATAGATGTGCAGATGATGATGTGCAAGTAAAAATACTGGTGTGCAAAAGAGCATAAAAAGTAAATAAAAACAATATGGGGATGAGATAGGTAGTTGGATGGGCCATTTACAGATGGGCTGTGTACATCTGCAGCGATCGGTAAGCTGCTCAGATAGCTGATGCTTAAAGTCAGTGAGGGAGACATAAGTCTCCAACTTCAGCGATTTTTGCAATTCGTTCCAGTCATTGGCAGCAGAGAACTGGAAGGAAAGGCGGCCAAAGGAGGTGTTGGCTTTGGGGATGACCAGTGAGTTATAGCTGCTGGAGCGCGTGCTATGGGTGGGTGTTGTTATGGTGAACAGGGAGCTGAGATAAGGCGGAGCTTTATTTAGCAAAGACGTATAGATGACCTGGAGCCAGTGGGTCTGGCGACAAATATGTAGCGAGGACCAGCGTTTCTATCGGCCTATTTTGGACCTAAACTTGTTGCCTGCCTTCCAGCCTTTGGGACAACAACTCGCATCGTTAGAGCTGAGACATGAGCATCTCGTCATTATATACAGATCTTGTAATGAACACGATGGGAGACAGAGAGCTGGTTTCAAGCGCAGGGCGCAGCAGGTGTTTATTTGTAAAGGACCACTGGATGAGGCAGGTAGCAGGGTCCAGGGGCAG
>NC_036847.1:26094310-26109329 GCF_002910315.2 Salvelinus sp. IW2-2015 | reverse complement strand
GCGATCCAAATAGAAGTGTGTCACAAAACAAACAATACCTCACAATGATGGGGTGCAAAGAACTGAACTAAATAGTGTGTGATAATGACATACAGCTGTGTGATCAGGTGATCAGAATTCAAGTGATTGGGATCTGGAGAGTGAGCTGTGTTCAGAGGATCTATGTGTTTGAGAGTGTGAGTTGGAAGCAGACGTTACAGATCTCTGGTGTAAATGGGAAGCTGCACAGCACAGAGGGAGCGAACGAGATCAAGCGGAAATAAATGCTCATTAACACAAACACTAAAAATAAAAACTTGATTATTGTAATACAGGCATTTGGAATATTGGTCAAAAACATACATTTTAATATATCACCCAGCCCTAATGTGTGTGTGTGTGTGTGTGTGGTTTAACTATTGATAGAAAACAAGGAAAATTCTGACAAGTGGGGACATTGCTATTTTAGGTTTAGGGATTAGGTTTAGAGTTACAATTAGGGTTAGGGATAAAATTAGAGTTAGGTTTAAGGTTAGGGAAAATATGATTTTGAATGGGAATCAATTGTTTGGTCCCCTCAAAGTTAGTTAAACAAACTACAGTGGCTTGCGAAAGTTTTCACCCCCCTTGGCATTTTTCCTATTTTGTTGCCTTACAACCTGGAATTAAAATAGATTTTMGGGGGGGTTGTATCATTTGATTTACACAACATGCCTACCACTTTGAAGATTCAAAATATTTTTATTGTGAAGCTAACAAGAAATAAGAGAAAAAAACTGAAAACTTGAGCGTGCATAACTATTCACCCGCCTCAAAGTCAGTACWTTGTAGAGCCACCTTTTGCAGCAATTACAGCTGCACGTCTCTTGGGGTATGTCTCTATAAGCTTGTCACATCTAGCCACTGGGATTTTTGCCCATTCTTCAAGGCAAAACTGCTCCAGCTCCTTCAAGTTGGATGGGTTCCGCTGGTGTACAGCAATCTTTAAGTCATACCAAAGATTCTCAATTGGATTGAGGTCTGGGCTTTGACTAGGCCATTCCAAGACATTGAAATGTTTCCCCTTAAACCACTCGAGCGTTGCTTTAGCAGTATGCTTAGGGTCATTGGAAGGTGAACCTCCGTCCCAGTCTCAAATCTCTGGAAGACTGAAACAGCTTTCCCTCAAGAATTTCCCWGTATGTAGCGCCATCCATCATTCCTTCAATTGTGACCAGTTTCCCAGTCCCTGCCGATGAAAAATATCCCCACAGCATGATGCTGCCACCACCTTGCTTCTCTGTGTGGATGGTGTTCTCGGGGTGATGAGAGGTGTTGGGTTTGCGCCAGACATAGCATTTTCCTTGATGGCCAAAAAGCAAAATTTAGTCTCATCTGACCAGACTACCTTCTTCCATATGTTTGGGGAGTCTCCCACATGCCTTTTGGCGAACACCAAAAGACGTGTTTGCTTATTTTTATTTTAACTTCTTTGGGGTAGGGGGCAGTATTTTCACGTTTGGATGAAAAGCGTGCCCAGAGTAAACTGCCTGCTACTCAGGCCCAGATGCTAGGATATGCATATTATTCATATTATGGATAGAAAACACTCTGCAGTGTCTAAAACTGTTTGAATGATGTCTGTGAGTATAACAGAACTCATATGGCAGGCAAAAACCTGAGAAAAAATCCAACCAGGAAGTGGGAAATCTGAGGTTTTTAGTTTTTCAACTCTTTGCTTATCCAAGATACAGTGGAAATGGGGTCATGTTGCACTTTCTAAGGCTTCCACTAGATGTCAACAGTCTTTAGAACCTTGTATTATGCTTCTACTGTGAAGTGGGGGCGAATGAGAGGGGATTGAGTAAGGTCTGCCATGAGCTGACCTTGCGCTGACCATGCGCATTCATGTGAGAGTTAGATTGGATTCCTGGAAGTGCATTCTGATGAAGATCATCAAAGGTAAGTGAATATTTATAATGCTATTTCTGACTTCTGTTGACTCCAACATGGCGGATATCTCTTTGGGTTGATTTGTCGTCTGAGCGCCGTACTCAGATTATTGCATGGTTTGCTTTTTCCGTAAAGTTTTTTTTTATCTGACACAGTGGTTGCATTAAGGAGAAGTGGATCTAAAATTCCATGTATAACACTTGTATTTTCATCAACATTTATGATGAGTATTTTTGTAAATTGATGTGGCTCTCTGCAAAATCACCGGATGTTTTGGAACTACTGAACATAACGCTCCAATGTAAACTCAGATTTTTGGATATAAATATGAACTTTACCGAACAATACATACATGTATTGTGTAACATGAAGTCCTATGAGTGTCATCTGATGAAGATCATCAAAGGTTAGTGATTCGTTTTATCTATATTTCTGCTTTTTGTGACTACTCTCTTTGGCTGGAAAAATGGCTGTGTTTTTCTGTGACTTGGCTCTGACCTAACATAATCGTTTGGTTTGCTTTCGTCGTAAAGCCTTTTTGAAATCGGACACTGTGGCTGGATTTACAACAAGTGTATCTTTAAAATGGTGTAAAATACATGTATGTTTGAGTAATTTTAATTATGGGATTTCTGTTGTTTTGAATTTGGCGCCCTGCAGTTTCACTGGCTGTTGACGAGGTGAGACGCTACCGTCCCACATACCCTTAGAGAGGTTAATTCCCTCCTTGCCTGGTCCGTGAGTTTTGGTGGGCAGCCCTCTCTTGGCAGGTTTGTTGTTTTTTATAACCCAACACTGATCTGTACTTCTCCACAACTTTGTCCCTGACCTGTTTGGAGAGCTCCTTGGTCTTCATGGTGCTGCTTGCTTGGTGGTGCCCCTTGCTTAGTGGTGTTACAGAGTCTGGGGTCTTTCAGAACAGGTGGATATACACTGAGATCATGTCACAGATTATGTGACACTTAAATTGCACACAGGTGGACTTTATTTAACTAATTATGTGACTTCTGAAGGTAATTGGTTGCACCAGATCTTATTTAGGGGCTTCATAGCAAAGGGGGTGAATACAAATGCACGCACCACTTTTCCGTTTTTATTTTATTTCAAATAAGTTATATTTTTCATTTCACTTCAACAATTTGGCCTATTTTGTGTATGTCCATTACATGAAATCCCCCAAAAAATCCATTTAAATTACAGGTTGTAATGCAACAAAATAGGAAAAACGCCAAGGGGGATGAATACTTTTGCAAGGCACTGTACTAAACAAATATGCCTCTTCATGCACAACATACATGTCAATCAGCAGCAGCGCAGCACTGAATACTGTAACTGGAAACAGAGAGCCCCTCCTTATAGTTCCTAGGTTGATGTCTTCATTATGCCTACACTGTTTGTATGCCGTTTCTCTCTCTTAATCCCGCGTTCTCCACCCCCTCTCTCGCTCTCTCTCTTTTTTAATGAAGAACTGAGAAATGTCAGGTGCCTGGAGAAGAGAAGAGCGTCTCAGTGTGTTTAGTCTACCCCACATCAACATCCTCTCTGATGGGGAAGAGAAAGGCCCATCATACAACACTTCAGGCTAATCCATCCAAAAATAGCATAATTAGGACGTCAATTAGCCTATCAGACAAAACAGCATACCTGGAGTGAATGAGAGGATATTTCAATTGGAGATCTCTCTCTGTGTCTCTGAACAATAGACCAATCAGTGTGAGGATCGGTGGTGATTGAGATAATATGAGATGAGATGACTGAAGGTCTTCAGACATTATTGATATGATATGATTGAATCCCCATCCAAAATACACAAGACAGAAGCACCCCAATTGTTCCTTCAAAATGAGATGCATACTTGGAGAACCACTTGCGCGAGAATAGCGGGGCGAGGGGAAAAAAACGAGGAAATATATTCCCCAAACCATTTAATTGCTCCGTTTGGATAGCTTGGCAGTTGTAACAACATGAGAAGAACAGGTCATATAAAAGTCCACTATTGTCAGAGGAGTAGTCTCTGTAGAGGTAGGCTAAGTGGTCTTTGTGTCGGAGACAGGCTAATGAGCCAGTTAGTGGGGCAGTAAATGTCACTGCTCCTCTAGATAGCCAGGGGCTGAAAGACAGAGTGAGACAGAGCTAGAGGCCTTTACTGCACCTCTGGAGGTAAAGAGATGGGCTGGATCAGCAATACGGACCTGTCACTCTGAGACACACATTCATGCACGCAACACACATGCTTGTTTTACTATCCTGGTGGGGACCAAACAATTTATTCCCATTCAAAATCCTATTTTCCCTAACCCCTAACTCTGATCCTAACCGTAACCCTTAACCTAACACTAGATTTGAGATGTTATTAGGATCATCATCAGCCGACGCCAATGGTGACAGCTAGTCTTACTGGGGTCTGACACATAATGAAAAAGACATTATAGACAAAATACTTTACAACTTACATTTAAAAATCTGAACATGTAGTATCTGTGTCTGTGCATCTATCAGTTACACATACAGTTGAAATCGGAAGTTTACATACACCTTAGCCAAATACATTTAAACTCAGTTTTTCCACAATTCCTGACATTTAATCCCAGTACAGTACAAATTCCCTGTCTTAGGTCAGTTAGGATCACCACTTTATTTAAAAAATGTCAAATGACTTCAACTGTACATGTCAGTACATCACAGTCAGTACATTCATTGGGGAGGTCGGGTTCATAGTAATGGCTGCAACGAAATAATTGGAATGGTATGCAGAATATATCTAGCCTGTCCTTAAAGGAGCTTGATATACTGATGTCTAAACACACTAGGCAACATCATGAATCTAATGTACAGCTCACTTCCTGAACAGAGCAGTTGAGTGGAGAAAGGTAAGCACACATTGTAACAATAAGCCTTCATTCACACGTTGTAACGTTGTCAACACTGGGTGTGGACTTTCCCTCCTCTAGCTAGACAGTTAAGGTGCAGAGGGGCAACCAGAGCCCCATCAGCTGTTCAAGGTTTTGGTCTGAGGGGGTCTGTGTGATCTCACTCTGCAGCTGTCTGCCTGAAGAGCCTGTTTCTCAATTTACTCCTCACCTTGACGGTAACTCTAGACACCTCATACACACAGAGAGAGAAACACTCACACACACACAATGGCAGGCAAACACACACACACACACATACACACATCCTGACACCCTGACATCAAAACCCCAGCTGACACTTAATACCAGTCTCATAAAGAACCCAGGGGGAGAGTGAGGCAGGGGCCAGGGGAAGAGTGAGGCAGGGGCCAGGGGAAGAGTGTAGGGTGGGGCCAGGTCCAGAGTGAGGCTGGGGCCAGGGGCAGAGTGAGGCAGGGGCAAGGGGCAAAGTGAGGCAGAGGCCAAGGACAGAGTGGAGTATGGTGCCAGTGGTAGAGTGAAGCTGGGGCCAGTGATAGAGTGAAGCTGGGGCCAGTGGTAGAGTGAAGCTGGGGCCAGGGGCAGAGTGAGGCTGGGGCTAGAGGCAGAGTGAGGCTGGGGCTAGAGACAGGTGAGGCTGGGGCAGAGCCAGAGTGAGGAGTGGGGCCAGGGCCAGAGTGAGGGCTGGGGCAGGGCAGAGTGAGGCTGGAGCCAGGAGCAGATGAGCAGGGGCAGAGTGAGGCTGAGGCAGGCAGAGTAAGGCTAGGGCCAGAGGCAGAGTGAGGCTGGGGCTTAGAGGCAGAGTGAGGCTGGGGTAGAGCAGAGTGAGGCTAGGGCTAGAGGCAGAGTGAGGCTGGGGCCAGTGGTAGAGTGAAGCTGGGCCAGTGGTAGAGTGAAGCTGGGGCCAGGGCCAGAAGTGGAGGCTGGGGCAGAGTGAGGCTGGGGCCAGAAGCAGAGTGAGGCTGGGGCCAGAAGAGAGTGAGGCTGGGGCCAGGGCCAGAGTGAGGCTGGGGCCAGGGCCAGAGTGAGGCTGGGGCCAGGAGCAGAGTGAGGCTGGGGCTAGAAGCAGAGTGAGACTGGGGCCAGGAGCAGAGTGAGGCTGGGGCCAGAGTGAGTCTGGGGCCAGGGCCAGAGTGTAGTGTGGGGGCTGCTTGCAGTCCATATGGTCCCTCCTGGGTTAAGCTAAGAACCCAGACATATTGGAGAGGCCAGGGACACCATTTAAAAACCCATTCATTGTGGAGTTGAAGTCTCTTTACACCAATGATATGCAAATATTTTGTAGCATAACAGACGGGGATAAGAATGTGAGGGAGAGAGAAAAGGAACAAAGAGGAGAAGCCGGAGAGTGTGAGACGGAGAGAGGAGAAGAGGGAGGGAGAGAAAGAGAAAGTGTAAAGAGAAACGGTTGAAGATATTTGAAGAGTGAGAGAGAGAACGTTCCAGGTCGCTGTGACTCTTCGGCTCTCGTTTGTTGGCCTCCTGTTCTCACACGGTTACACACGCAGAAACACAGAAACACACACACACACAGACTGGATGAGAGAGAGAGAGCGAGAAGATTTGCTTATTTATTTTCCCTTTTGCACTTTAACCATTTGTACATCGTTAAAACACTGTATATAGTATACAGTTGAAGTCGGAAGTTTACATACCCCTTAGCCAAATACATTTAAACTCAGTTTTTCACAATACCTGACATTTAATCCTAGTAAAAATTCCCTGTCTTAGGTCAGTTAGGATCACCCCTTTATTTTAAGAATGTGAAATGTCAGAATAATAGTAGAGAGAATTATTTATTTCAGCTTTAATTTCTTTCATCACATTCCCAGTGGGTCAGAAGTTTACATACACTCAATTAGTATTTGGTAGCATTGTCTTTAAATTGTTTAACTTGGGTCAAATGTTTTGGGTAGCCAACCACAATTTCGGCCCATTTCTCCTGACAGAGCTGGTGTAACTGAGTCAGGTTTGTAGGCCTCCTTGCTCGGACACGCTTTTTCAGTTCTGCCCACAATTTTTCTACAGAGTTGAAGTCAGGGCTTTGTGATGGCCACTCCAATACCTTGACTTTGTTGTCCTGAAGCCATTTTGCAACAACTTTGGAAGTATGCTTGGGGTCATTGTCCATTTGGAAGACCCATTTGCGACCAAGCTTTAACTTCCTGACTGATGTCTTGAGATGTTGCTTCAATATATCCACATAATTTTCCTCCCTTGAGACATGAGCATCTCGTCATTATATACAGATCTTTGTAATGAACACGATGGGAGACAGAGAGCTGGTTCAAGCGCAGGGCGCAGCGGTGTTTATTTGTAAAGGACATGGATTGAGGCAAGTAGCAGGGTCCAGGGGCAGCCAGAAGGTCTACACAGGGGGTCAAACAGGCAACAGTTAAGGCAGGGAAAAGGCTAGTACGTCGTCCGGAGATCAGGCAATAGGTTGATGACAGGAATCAATAGGTAAGGTACAGCCGGGAATAGGAAAAAGGCATCGTTAGTGGAGGCAGGCAAAAACTATCATAAAGGGAGGAGTAAATCAGGAAAAACGCGATCCAAATAGAAGTGTCAAACAAAACACATACTCACAATGATGGAGGTGCAAAGAATGAACTAAATGAGTGTGTGATAATGGAATACAGCTGTGTGATCAGGTGATCAGAATCAAGGGTGATTGGGATCTGAGAGTGAGCTGTGTTCAGAGATTATGTGTTTGAGAGTGTGAGTTGGAAGAGACGTTTTACGATCTCTGGTGTAATGGGAAGCTGGCACAGCAAGAGGGGCGAACGAGATCAAGGGGGAAATAAATGGCTGCATTTAATCAAAACACTAAAATAAAACTTGATTATTGTTAATACAGTGATTTGAATATTGGTCAAAACATACATTTTAATATATACCCAGCCCCATGTGTGTGTGTGTGTGTGTGTGGTTTAACTATTGATAGAAAACAAGGAAAATTCTGAAAGTGGGGGATTGTATTTTTGGTTTAAGGGATTAGGTTTGGTTCAATTAAGGGTTTTAAGGGATAAAATTAGAGTTAGGTTTAGGTTAGGGAAAATTGATTTGAATGGGGAATCATTGTTTTGGTCTCAAGTTAGTTAAACAAACTACAGTGGCTTGCGAAAGTTTTCACGCCTTGGTTTTTCCTATTGTTTGCTTTACAACTGGAAATTAAAATAGATTTTTGGGGGGGTTGTTATCATTGTATTTAACACGAAGTGCCTACTATTTGAAGATTCCAAATATTTTTATTGTGAGCTAACAAAGAACTAAGAGTTAACACAACTGAAAACTTGAGCGTCTATATATGGATTCATCGTCCGCTCAAAGTCAGTACTTTTTGTAGAGCACTTTTGCAGACAACTTTACAGTGCACGTTGTGGGGTATGTCTCTTATAAGCTTTGTCGGCATCTTAGCCACATTGGGTTTTTGCCCATTCTTCAAGGCAAAACTGCTCAGCTCTTCAAGTTTGGATGGGTTCTCGCCTGGTGTACACAATCTTTAATGTCATACAAAGATTCTATTGGATTGAGGTCTGGGCTTGTGACTAGGTCATTCTTCAGAGACATTGAAATTGTTTCCGAGCCTTAATCATCGAGCGTTGCTTTAGTAGTATGGCTTAGGGTCATTGGGAAGTGACTCCGTTCCAGTCTCAAATCGTCTGGAAGACTTTGAAACAGCTTTCCTTCTCAGAAGTAGAATTTTGTCATGATAAAGACGCATCTGCGCAGTGCATTTCTGAGCTCATAGTAGATTTTCCCAGTCTGCTGATGGAAAAATATCCCACAGCATGATGCTTGCCACCACGCTTGCTTCTTCTGTGTGGATGGTGGGTTCTCTTGGGTGGATGAGTTAGAGGTGTGGTGGTTGTATGTGCGCCAGGACATAGCATTTTTTCTTGATGGCCTAAAAGCGAAAATTTAAGTCTCATCTGACCAGTACTACCTTCTTGTCCTATGTTTGAGGGGAGTCTCCACATGCCTTTTGGCTGCCACGCAAAAGACGTGTTTGCTTATTTTGTTTTAATTTAACTTCTTTGGGGTAGGGGCAGTATTTTCCCAACGTTTTGGTTATGAAATTTGCGTGCCAGAGTAAACTGTGCTGTACTGCGGCCAGATGCTAGATAATGCATATTATTCAATTATGGATAGAAAACGAACTCTGCAGTTGTCTAAAACTGTTTGATGATGTCTGTGAGTATAAAGAACTCATATGGCAGGCAAAACTGAGAAAAAAAAGTCAACTAGGAAGTGGGAATCTGAGGTTTTTAGTTTTTCTAACTCTTTGCTTATCCAAGATACAGTGGAATGGGGTCATGTTTGCACTTTCTACAGGTTCCGTAGATGTTCAACAGTCTTTAGAACTTGTTTATGCTTCTAGCTGTGAAGTGGTGCGAATGAGGGGGAATTGAGTAAGGTCTGCATGAGCTTGACTTCGCGCTGAAGCATGCGCATTTCATGTGAGAGTTAGATTGGGATTCTCGAAGTGCATTTGATGAGATATGCAAGGTAGTGAATATTTATAATGTCTTTTTGAACTTCTGTTGACTAACATGGGGATATTCTCTTTGGGTTGATTTGTCGTCTGAGCGCGTACTCAGATTATTGTCTGGTTTGTCTTTTGTTCGTTAGAAGTTTTTTTTTTATCTGACACAGTGGTTGCCATTAAGGAGATAGTGGAGTTCTAAAAGTTCCATGTAATATGGGACACTTTTGTTTGTTTATCAACATTTATGATGAGTATTTGTAATTGATGTGGGCTCTCTGCATATCACGGCGGATGTTTTGGAACTACTGAACATAACGCGGTCCAATGTAAAAATCAGATTTTTTGGTGATATAAATATGAACTTTAAACGAACAATACATACATGTAGTTGTGTCAGATGAAGTCCTATGAGTGTATTGATGAAGATTCATCAAAAGGTTGTGATTCGTTTTAGGTCTATATTTCTGCTTTTTGTGACTATCTCTTTGGTCTGGGAAAATGGCTGTGTTTTTTCTGTGACTTGGCTCCTGACCTAACATATATCGGTTTGTTTTGCTTTCAAGTCGTAAAGCTTTTTGAAATTCGACATTCTGTGGTTGGATTACAAAAGTGTATCTTTAAAATGGTGTAGAAATACATGTATGTTTTTGAGTAATTTTTAATTATGCGGATTTTTGTTGGTTTGGAATTTGGCGCTGCGGGTTTACTGGCTGTTTGACGTAGTGAGACGCTACTGTCACTTACCGCTTGAGAGAGGTTAATTGGCCGCTCCTATTTGTGTGTCCGTGAGTTTTGGGTGCAGCCCTCTCTTGGCAGGTTTGTTGTTTTGTATAACCAACAGCTGATTGTCTTGTCCACAATTTGTCTGACTGTTTGGAGAGCTCTTTGGGTCTTCTATGTGCTGCTTGCTTGGTGGTGCGCTTGCTTAGTGGTGTTACAGAGTCTGGGGTCTTTTCAGAAAGGTGGGATATACAAGGCTGAGATCTATGTCAATGATTATGGTGACACTTTAAATTGCATCACAGGTGGACTTTATTTAACTAATTATGGTGACTTCTGAAGGTAATTGGTTGCACCAGATTTATTTAGGGGCTTCTAGAAGGGGGTGAATACTAAATGCAGGCGCACATTGTCGTTTTTGTTATTTCTAATTTTCAAATAGTTATATTTTTCATTTTACTTCAAACAATTTGGCTATTTTTGTTGTATGTGTCCCTTAATGAATCCCCCAAAAATCCATTTTGAAATTACAGGTTGTAATGCACAAAATAAGGAAAACGCCAGGGGGATGAATACTTTTTGCAAGGCACTGTACGTAAACAAATAGTGTCGGTCTCATGCAGGAACATACATGTCAATAGCGTCAGACGCAGCCACTGAATATGTATACTGGAAACAGAGAGCCCCTCTTATAGTTTCCTAGGTTGATGTCTTCATTATTGCTACAACTGTTTGTATGCGTTTTCTCTTCTTAATCCGGCGTTCTCCACCTCTCTCTCGCTTCTCTCTTTTTTAATGAAGAAATGGAAATGTCAGGTGCCTGGAGAAAGAGAAGAGCGTCTCAGTGTTGGTTTACGTCTACCCGCACATACATCCTCCTCATGATGGGGAAGAGAAAGGCTCATGACACACCATTCGGGCTTAATTCTATCCAAAATAGCATAATTAGGAGTCAATTAGGCTATAGACAAAACAGATACTTGAGTGATGAGAGGATATTTATTTTTGGAGATCTTCTCTCTGTGTTCTGAGAATAACAATCAGTGTTGAGGATCGGTGGTGATTGAGATTAATATGAGGATGAGATTGATGACGGTCTTCAGACATTACTGATATGATATGATTTGAATCCCATCAAAATAGCACAAGACAGAAGCACCCAATTGGTTCCTTCAAAATGGATGCGTATACTTGGAGAACCTTGCGCGAGAATAGCGGGGCGAGGGGAAAAAAACGAGGAACATATATTTCCCAAACATTTAATTGCTCGCGTTGTGATTGTAGTTCTTGGCAGTTGTAACTAAATGAGACGTAAAGGTTCATATAAAAGTCTCACTTTGGTTCAGAGGAGTTAGTCTCTGTAGAGGTAGTAAGTGGTCTTTTGTGCTCGAGACCTAAATGTCAGTTAGTGGGCAGTAAATTTGTCATGGCTCGCTCTAGATAGCCAGGGCTGAAAGACAGGTGAGACAGAGCTTAGAGGCCTTTACTGCACTTCTGGAGGTAAAGAGATGGGCTGGATCAGTCAATAGCGGATACCTGTCCTCTGAGACACCTCTACTGTTGGTACATTCATGCACGCAACACACATGCTTGTTTTAACTTCTGGTGGGGACCAAACAAATTTATTCCCATTCAATTAATCCTATTTGTCCCTAAACCTAACTATCTGATGGGCTAACGCGTAACCTACTACACACTCGATGTTGAGATGTTCATTTAGGATCTCATAAGTGCCGACGTCAATGGTGAGAGCTAGTCTTACTGGGGTCTGAGCACATAATGAAAAGACATTATAGACATATTATCTGTTACAACTTAATTTAAAAATCTGACATGTAAGTATCTGTGGTCTGTGCATCTATATTACACATACGTTGAATCGGAAGTTTACATAACACTTAGCCAAATACATTTTAAACTCAGTTTTTTCCACAATTCTGACATTTAATCCCAGGTACATGTACATTCTGTCTTAGGTCAGTTAGGATTACATTTTATGTTAAAAAAATGTAAATGTACTTACTGTACATGTGTACATGCACAGTCGCAGTTACATTCATCTGGGGAGGTTCGGGTTCATAGTAATGGCTGCAACGAAATAATTGGAATGGTATCAGAATATGATTAGTGTCCGTTAGGAGTTGATATATCTGATGTTCTAAACACACTAGGACATACATCATGAATCTAATGTTATATGCTACTTCTGAAAGAGCAGTTGAGTGGAGAATAGGTATAGTCACCATTGTATAAATATCGTCCTATCATTTCGACGTTGTACGTTGTCAACAGCTGGGTGGTGGATTTGCCTCTCTAGCTGACAGTTAGGGTGGACGAGCGGGGAACCAAGCCGATCAGCTGTTCATTGGTTTTGTCTGAGGGGGTCCTGTGTGATCTCACTCTGCGCTGTCTGCCTGAAGGCCTGTTTCTCAATTTCTCTCAACTTGACGGTATCTTAGACACCTCATCACACAGAGAGAGAAACATTACACGTCCACACACACATATGGCAGGCAATCACTACACAACAACATACCATCCTGAACTACCTGCATCAAACCGCCAGCTGACACTTTAATACAGTCTATAAAGAACAGGGGGAGAAGTGAGGCTAGGGGTCCAGGGAAGAGTGAAGGCAGGGGCCAGGGGAAGAGTGTAGGGTGGGGCAGGTCAGAGTGAGGCTGGGGCCAGGGCAAGAGTTTGAGGCAGGGCAAAGGGGCAAAGTGAGGCAGAGGCCGAAGGAAGATGTTGGACGTTGATGGGTGCAGTGGTAGAGTGAAGTGGGCCAGTGAATTAGAGTGAAGGGCGCTAGTGGTAGAGTGAAGCTTGGGGCCAGGGGGCAGAGTGGCGGGCTGGGGCTAGAGGCAGAGTGGAGGCTGGGGCTTTAGAGGCAGAGTGAGGCTGTGGGTCTAGAGGACAGATGAGGCTGGTGGCCAGGGGCCAGAGTAGGATGGCCAGAGGCGAGTGAGGTGGGGCAGGGCCGAAGTGAGGACTGAGAGCCAGGAGTAGTGGAGTGAGGCCGGGGCAAAGAAGTGAGGCTAGAAGGTCAGGGGCCAGAGGTAAGCGCTAGGGCCAGAGGCACGAGTGAGGCTGGGCGCTAGAGCAGAGGTGAGGCTGGTAGAGGCAAGTGACGGCGCCTTAGGCGTAGACTTGCAGAGTGAGGTGCTGGGCAGGTGGTAGACGTGATTAGACTGGGGGAAGTGTAAGATGTGAAGTCTGGGCCGAGGGCAAGTGAGGCTGGGTGTCCAGAGTGTGAGGCTGGGCCAGATGCAGGTGAGGCTGGGCGGGTTAGATGAAGCAGTGTATGAAGTGAGGCCTCTGGGGCCACGGGCAGAGTGAGGCTGGGGCCAGGAGGCCGAGCAGAGTGGCTGGGCCGGCGAAGGCGGGGCAGGCAGTGGGCTGGGAGGGCCGGTGGGTGGGCATAGGTGAGAGGCAGAAGCGGTGAGACTGGTGCCAGGAAGCAGAGTGAGGCTGGGGTCCAGAGTTTGATCTGGAGCAGGGCGAGAGTGTAGTGTGGGGCTTGGCTATGCAGTCCATATGGTCTCCTGGTTAAGTAGAACCCAGACATATTGGAGAGGCAGGGACACTATTTAAAACGCCATTCATTTGGAGTTGAAGTTCTCTTCTAACACATGTATATGCAATTATGTTAGCATAACAGACGGGGATAAGAACTTGAGGGCGAGGAAGGAACAACGGAGAGAAGCGGAGAGTGGGGAGACGGAGAGAGGAGAAGAGGGTCGGTAGGTGAAGGAAAGACGGAAAGGTAGAAGAGAAACGGTTTGAGAATATTGAAGAGTTGAGAGAAAACGTTTCCAAGGTCGCTTTGTGCTCATTCGGCTTCGTTTGCTTGGCCTCCCTGTTCTCGACAGGTTTACAATCACGTGGAAAACAGAACACACACACCACAGACTGGTGAGGAGAGAGAGAGCGAGAAGATTTGCTTATTTATTTTCCCTTTTGCATTTAACATTTGTACATCGTTAAACACTGTATATAGTATACAGTTGAAGTCGGAAGTTTACATACCCTTAGCCAAATAATTTAAACTCAGTTTTTTCACAATACCGACTTTAATCCTAGTAAAATTCCTGTTTAGGTCAGTTAGGATACCCCTTTATTTAAGAATGTGAATGTCAGAATAATAGTAGAGAGAATTATTTATTTCAGCTTTAATTTCTTTCATCACTTCCACTGGTCAGAGTTTACATACCTCATTAGTATTTGGTAGCATTGTCTTTAAATTGTTTAACTTGGGTCAAATGTTTTGGGTAGCCAACACAATTTCGGCCCATTTCTCTGAAGAGCTGGTGTGTAACTGAGTCAGGTTTGTAGGCCTCCTTGTCGGACAGCGCTTTTTCAGTCTGCCCACAATTTTTTTACAGAGTTTGAAGTCAGGGCTTTGTGATGGCACTCCAATATTTGACTTTGTTGTCCTGAAGCACATTTTGGCAAACTTTGGAGTATGCTTGGGGATCATTGTCCATTTGGAAGACCCATTTGCGACGCAAGCTTTAGCTTCCTGACTGATGTTTGAGATGTTGCTTCAATATATCACATAATTTTCTCCTCAGTGATGCCATCTATTTTGTGAAGTGCGCCAGTCCCTCCTGCAGCAAAAGGCACCCACAAAAATGATGCTGCCACGCACGTTGCTTTCACGTGTGGTGGGTTCTTCGGCTTGCAAGGCTATCCGCTTTCTCCAAAACATATACGATGGCCTATGGCCCAAACAGTTTTATACGTTTGTTCATCAGACCAGTGGGACATTTCTCGACAAAAGTATGAATTTGTCCCATGTGATGTTTGCAAACGCCGTAAGTCTGTCTTTTTTATGGCGGTTTTGGGAGCATGCTTTCTTCTTGCTGAGCGGCTTTCAGGTTATCGATATGGATCGTTTTTACTGTGGAAATATAGATACTTTGTACCTGTTTCTGTGATCATCAAGGTCCTCTGCTAGTGTTCTGTGGGATTCGATTTTGCACTATTAACAGATTGCCGTCGG
>NC_036847.1:26090819-26093680 GCF_002910315.2 Salvelinus sp. IW2-2015 | reverse complement strand
TCCTTACTGCTGCCCATCTATTTTGTGAAGTGCCCAGTCTCCTGCGCAGAAGCACCCCAACTATTCACACCAAAGTACGTTCATCTCTAGGAGACAGAACTCATCTCTAGGAGACAGCTGATTAAAGGCACAGTCAACTTAGTGTATGTAAGTGACCCACTGGAATTGTGAAACAGTGAATTATAAGTGAAATAACATGTCTGTAAACAATTGTTGGAAAAAGTACTTGTGTCATGCACAAAGTAGATGTCCTAACCGACTTGCCAAAACTATAGTTTGTTAACAAGACATTTGTGGAGTGGTTGAAAAACAAGTTTTAATGACTCTAACCTAAGTGTATGTAAACTTCTGACTTCAACTGTATATAATATGACATTTGTAATGTCTTTATTCTTTAGGAACTTCTGTGAGTGTAATGTGTACTGTTCATTTTTATTGTTTATTTCACTTTTGTATATTATCTACGTCACTTGCTTTGGCAATGTTAACATATGTTTCCCATGCCAATAAAGCCCTTAAATTGAATTGAATTGAGATAAGCTGGAGGCAGGAGACAACAAAGAGGTCAGAGTTGTTGAAAACATGGAGTCTCAAATTTAAGTCCTCAGCCACATGCCGGAAAGATAAACACACAGAGAAACAAAAAAAAAAGAGAATGAGAGAGAAAGAGAGTGAATGGGAGGGGAGTACAGGCTCTCCTCACACTATTTCATCCTCCCAATGTTTCATGCTCCCAATGTTTCATGCTCCCAATGTTTCATGCTCCCAATGTTTCATGCTCCCAATGTTTCATGCTCCCAATGTTTCATGCTCCCAATGTTGTATATGTTCTCTGCTCGGGCCATTCAGTTGGTCCTTATTGGCAGTTCTCTCCATTTCAGATGGATTCAGAAGACTTCAGAGGCGCTACACCCAACAAGCAGATTAGCCAAGCACAGCCAGACGGCCCAACACAGTCCAGCCCAGAGTAGAGCCACGCTCACCCAAACAAGATTTAGGCTTTTCAATGGAAATTACTTTTAACATACATGATACATACTGTATACAGAGCAAAAAGTCCCTGAAAGAGACTTTTACAAATCTGAGATTTGGTATTGGCTCTTCCTCAGACTAGATGTTATTCATAGACTAGACTACCGCATGTGCAGCTAGAGTGTAGATGTCATTCTTCTATTATATGTTACATTGGGAACACTGCACATGACAGAGAGATCAACACATCTACATAAATAATAGGATGACAGGAGAGGAGAGGCTGAGACGGTAGTGGAGAGGTTGGAGTTCCCTGTGGGCCCTGAACAGGTTAATGAGCTCTATAGGTCCCACAGGAGCTGGGAGCTCTTTATACCCTGTTCTGCTCTCTTCTCCTCTCATCCCACCATTCCTGATGAGAGAGCGAGAGAGAGCGAGAGCGCGAACCAAACAATTATTGCCTGGGGGTTCCAGTGCCAGCTCGGCCCCAAAGCGAGGCTAATCAGAACCAGACTCCTAACGACAACTTACCAAACCACACACACACAGGAAAGTCCACACTTTGCATTTTAAAGCTCGGTCGGGAAAAAAATGCCTGTAAGAACATCAAACTGTAATGAGGAACAGGCCCAATGAGCACATGAGAGAGAGAACGAGAGAGAGAGAGAGAGAGAGCATAGCCTTGCTATTGAGAAAGGCCGCCAAAGGCAGACCTGGCTCTCAAGAGAAAACAGGCTATGTGCACACTGCCCACAAAATGAGGTGGAAACTGAGCTGCACATCCTAACCTCCTGCCAAATGTATGAGCATATTAGAGACACACATTTCCCTCAGATTACACAGATCCACAAAGAATTCGAAAACAAATTCAATTATGATCAACTTCCATATCTACTGGGTGAAATACTACAGTGTGCCATTACAGCAGCAAGAAGTGTGACCTGTTGCCACAAGAGAAGGGCAACCAGTGAAGAACAAACACCACTGTAACTTATACTTATGTTTATTTATTTGACCTTTTGTACTTTAACTATTTGCACATTGTTACAACACTGTATATAGACATAATATGAAAAAAACTTTTGTGAGTGTAATGTTTACTGTGAAATGTTGTATTGTTTATTTCACTTTTGTTTATTATCTATTTCACTTGCTTTGGCAATGCAATCATATGTTTCCCATGCCAATAAAGCCCTTAAATTGAAAAAATGTAAAATTGAATTGAGAGAGAGAGATAGAGAGAGCGAGTGAGAGGTAGAGAGAGATTGTGCTTTAAAAAGTGAATGGACCTGTTAGCCAAATCACAGCTGACATGTTTGTCCCCTTTCCATAGTTTTGCTGTACTGAATGGCTTTACTGTGTTAGGCCTTTTGTTTTCCCATCCCTTGAGATGTGGCGTAGCAGAGCTTTGTTGGGATGTCTGCAGATACGCTGCCATGTCTTCCGATAGGGTGTTACACTAAAGTACACTACTACTGCCTCCCTAATGGTTTACTGGATCAGACCTGGTGGGTATCATGGACATGTGGTGTGAGGAAGGAAGGAGGAGGGAGGAGGAAATTAAGAACATAAGAAGAAGAAAAGAGGGAAACCTCCTACTGCTGTAAACCCTGTCTCTTACTGCTGTAAACCCTGTCTCCTACTGCTGTAAACCTTGTCTTCTACTGCTGTAAACCCTGACTCTTACTGCGGTAAACCCTGTCTCCTACTGCTGTAAACCTTGTCTTCTACTGCTGTAAACCCTGTCTCTTACTGCTGTAAACCCTACTGTAAACCCTGTCTCTTACTGCTGTATATCCTGTCTCTTACTGCTGTAAAACCTGTCTCCACCTGCTGTAAACCCTGTCTCCTACCGCTGTAAACCCTGTCTCCTACCGCTGTAAACCCTC
>NC_036847.1:26088886-26090009 GCF_002910315.2 Salvelinus sp. IW2-2015 | reverse complement strand
TCCTACTGCTGTAAACCCTGTCTCCTACTGCTGTAAACCCTGTCTCCTACTGCTGTAAACCCTGTCTCCTACTGCTGTAAACCCTGTCTCCTACTTCTGTAAACCCTGTATCCTACTCCTGTAAACCCTGTCTCCTACTACTGATGGAAAAGGGAGCGCAGATGGGGGCTTCCACTGGGCTTTTTTGGGATTGTGGCTGGGACTGGCAGGATCACGAGAGAGAGAGAGCCCCCAGAGATTGAAAGAAAGAAGGAAAGAAAGAGAGATGCTTCACTCAGGAAGAGAGAAACAGAAACAAGAGACAGATAGGTATAGACAGCACCAAAAGCAGTCACGAACCAAATGAGAGAAAGAGATATAAAGAGAAAGAAAAAGAGAGAAAGAAAGATGGAGAACAAGAGATCAATAATGAAACAGAGAGATACCAACTGAAAGAAGCAATATATTGTTTCTTCCTCTGATGTTTTGTCAATGATCAGCTGTTCTTTGAAGGAGGAAGTCATCAGGTCAAGAGAACAGAAACATTTCCCTCTGTCACACAATGTGAAACACAACAATAGTATCCACATATACCAGACAGCACCACAACAGATGGAGCTGAATCATTCTGCTATTGCCATTGTTCCACATTCAATTCCCAAAGTTTCTATTATTTCCTCTCTCTTCTTAGTAAAATAATTGACTATACTTTTGTTACAACATTCTCTGCAGCTTGCAGTGTGCTGCCACTACTACTGCACTGTTAACTTGCTCTAACTGAAGAAAAACATGACACATTCAGAGTATAATCATAGAATAGTTGTTACCATTTCAAGGTGAAAATGTCACATTTAAAGGCACATAGAAATCACAAATATATGGCATGTTATTCAGTATAAGCCTATTTAGCAATACAAAACTAAAAACTCCAAGTGTTGTTACTTTGTAGCTTTCGTGTATCTTTTCAATTAGTACTGTAATGTAATGATATGGGTGCTAGCATGCTAGATTCTTAATTCAATGATTGGATTGCTTGGATGCTATAAGAGCTAACCTCAGACAGTGATATTGATAGGAGTGCTAACATGCTAGATTCTAACCTCAGACAGTGATATTGATAGGAGTGCTAACATGCTAGATTCTA
>NC_036847.1:26086136-26088186 GCF_002910315.2 Salvelinus sp. IW2-2015 | reverse complement strand
ATACATATTCATCCTGGTCCCCCCGTGGGGAATGAACCCACAACCCTGGCGTTGCAAGCGCCATGCTCTACCAACTGAGCCACACGGGACCTCTACTAGATGTTTGAGGATTTTACATTTTGTGATCGTCGTATTCAGTTGCTTCCTCGGGTCGCAAAAAGCACAATTAGCATAACACGAGCTTAATTAAATGTAAAATGTCTGTTGACATTCTTTTTCTTTTTTTTTACCCCCAATTGGTAGTTACAGTCTTGTCCCATTGCTGCAACTCCCCTATGGACTCGGGAGAGGCAAAGGTCAAGAGCCATGTATCCTCTGAAACACGATCCTGCCAAGCCGCACTGCTTCTTGACACACGGCTCGCTTAACCCGGAAGCCAACCCCACCAATGTGTTGGAGGTAAACACTGTGCAAGCGACCGAAGTCAGCTTGCAGGTGCCCGGCCCGCCACAAGGAGTCGCTAGAGTGCAATGGGATAAGGAAATCCCGGCCAGCTGTGACACAGCCTGGGATTGAACCCGGGGCTGTAGTGATGCCTCAAGCACTGCGATGCAGTGCCTTAGACTGCTGCGCCACTCGGGAGGCCAAGATACCCCTGTTTTAGTGAGAAATCTTCAAAAAATAACAGGAATTTTGAATGAATATGAAAGCGTATACTAAAACATGAAAATACTACATGTCATATCTCAAAATCGATATCCATCTTACCTCTATATTGTTTTATGTCCTCCGGTTTCCAGAAGAAAGGTGACGAGTTCAATGGGAAAGAGACTACTTTTATTTTACCCATTGATAAAAAATATGCGTTTTTGATTGGACACCCTACATACTCCCAATTCTGTTTTATGAGGAAAACTGGAAATGGAGGTTGTGAAACCCAAACAATCTGAGTGCAGCCATAACTAACAGCATTGCAGCCATAGCGGAGTCCCCTGAAGGGAGTGTCCATGCTCCATGCTGCTGATGCTAATAGGAGCCAGGACCTTCAGGGGAGGAAGCTGACACTAGTCACCAGGTCACCCAGGCAGTCAGTCAGTAGGCTAAACCCACACAGCCTCAGGGTAGAGGGAGAGGGTCAACGCTTGGCAGCTCAGCTAGCCCTGTGTACCTGCCCTCAAGTGGCCCTGTTTATCTAGCTAGAGACACATGTTAGAATACACACACACACTTGTGCACGCACACACAGACACAAGAACAGACACATAAGTGCACGCACACACGCACAGACGCACAGACAGACACACGCACACACACACCCTCCAGAGCCTCCGGTATGCCTTAACCCCCACTGAGCCAGCAGCTGTTTCCAGCAGCACCAAACTGTGTGTGCCATATGCACCAAAACACTGCCATGACTGATTGAAACACACACTAGTTCTTAAAGGGTTAAACTCCAGTTCGATGAATGGGGGAAAAGGAAGGGAAAAACACATGTGACATCGCATGCCACTACACTGTATTTCAATGTAATTTAACATAACAAGAGATGCTAATTGGAGCTGACACAACCGCATGCCAACAAAATGCAGATCCCTCACCTTCTACCACTTCTGGCCCTCAGCCCTGAACCTCAGCCCTGAACCTCATCCCTGAACCTCATCCCTGAACCTCATCCCTGAACCTCAGCCCTGAACCTCATCCCTGAACCTCATCCCTGAACCTCATCCCTGAACCTCAGCCATGGCTTGTGTGATGTTTTCCCAACCAACTAGCCTGCTCAGAACAGTGAACAAACAAAGGTGGGAGCTGCCCCCCTCTGCGCAAAACAACATACCAGCGGAGCTGTACTCCACATCAGTGATGGAGAATGGTAAAGGAACACTCATGGTGTACAGATGGCAAATAAATAAGCGCTTCATCCTCAGCACCATGCATCCCACTGGATCTGGCATGTGAGCTTCGTGAGAACCACATGAACGCCAACAAAGAGGGTACAGCCGCCAAGCAGGCCGCCAAGGCAGCAGGCCCTGCTCTACCTCTTCCCCAAGCACCACAGCTCCAAGCAGGCAGCAGGTCCTGCTCTCCCTCTTCCCCAAGCACCACAGCTCCA
>NC_036847.1:26059830-26085934 GCF_002910315.2 Salvelinus sp. IW2-2015 | reverse complement strand
TGTAAGTGCAAATAACAACGCTTCTCTCAGGCCCATGCATCAACCTAGGATCTGGCATGTGAGTTCGTGAGAACACATGACCCAACAAAGAGGGTAACAGCGCAGCAGCGCCAAGGCGCAGGCTGCTTACTCTTCCCAGCACAACAGCTCAGCCTCCAAGCAGGCAGCAGGTCCTGCTCTCCCTCTTCCCCAAGCACCACAGCTCCAAGCAGGCAGCAGGTCCTGCTCTCCCTCTTCCCCAAGCACCATAGCTCACACTTGGGAATAATAAGACACAATGCCAAGTCAACAGGTGCACAAGAACTGTGTAACCGAAGCATAAAGAGAAGACGTGATTGACTCATGTGTAAAAGTGTGGGTATAAGGGCACAATACAGTGTCCGAAACAATCAACAAATAACTGTTTTTAAATCTTCTGCAATTACTGGTGTTCATGCACTGGTGCTTTGGTTTAGGAATACAGCAAATCATTTCACCTGCACACCTGGCTGGTTATATTATTATCATCATCTTTTTCATTTCTACTTTGTCAAAAGAAGCTGTAACTGGGCTTTATTAATTACTATATTATATATTACTAATCAAATCTACAAATAAAGTTGATCAAACGGATTATACTAATGTTTTTATTGTAAGGGAAAATTGGCTTAGAGGTCTACGTTTTTTCTAGGACTTTGTAGAATTATACAAAACATATCCTTGACTCTCTAAACAAATAACTATTGCTGTTCTTTTTTTTATTGATACATTCCATMAATATTTCCTCATGCAGTTAATCCTTTACAATAGTTTCTGCACTATTTATCAAGCATTTATTTATCAAGCATGTTTGCGCACCTTGCATCTGATGCATAAGCTAACGCGGGCGCCCGCCAACATTCTTTAGCGGGTACTTACAGTATATGCTGAAAGGCCAGGCGGTTCCAGTGTTAATGAATAACACTGGTGCTCAGGCTGACCTGGAGGCAGCTACACTGGGGTCTGGAGGACTGGAGTCTGCCTCTATTCATTGATATGCTGACCTTCTTCTGACCCCTTACTGGTCTAGTATGGGCTCTCTAATGCTGTAGTGTCCTTCACAGGCACGTCCCAGTGCTGCTCCTTTTCTCACCTTTTATCTCAAGTCAAATCAAGTTTATTTTATATAGCTTATATAGTTATCTCCCCCCCTCTCGCTCTCACTCATTCTCCCCCCACTCTCCCTCTCTTTTTCTCCCCCCTTTCTCTCTCTCCACCTCCCTCTCTCTCCCCCCTCCCCCATCTCACTCTCTCTCAATTCAATTTAAGGGGCTTTATTGGCATGGGAAACATATGTTAACATTGCCAAAGCAAGTGAAATAGATAATAAACAAAAGTGAAATAAACATAAATAAAAAATGAACAGCAAACATTACACTCGAAAAGTTTCAAATGTCATATTATGTCTATATACAGTGTTATAACAATGTATTTTGGTATTTGGTATTTTATTAGGATTCCCATTAACTGTTACTGAAGCAGCAGCTCTTCCCGGGGTCCACACAGAACATGAAACATGACATAATACACAACATTCATAGACTAGAACAGCTCAAGGAAAGACCTACATACATTGTTTTTTAAATACACACATAGCCTATATATCAGTGTATACCCACAAACTATATAGGTCAAATAGGGGAGAGGCGTTGTGCCATGCTTGAGCTGTTGTTTATCTGTTTTTTAAAACCAGGTTTGCTGTTTATTTGAGCAATATGAGATGGAAGGAAGTTCCATGCAATAATGGCTCTATATAATACCGTACGCTTTCTTGAATTTGTTCTGGATTTGGGGACTGCGAAAAGACCCCTGGTGGCATGTCTGGTGGGGTAACTGTGTGTGTCAGAGTTGTGTGTAAATTGACTATGCAAACAATTTGGAATTTTAAACACATTAATATTTCTTATAAAAATAAGAAGTGATTCAGTCACTCTCTTCTCAACTATTAGCCATGAGAGACTGGCATGCATAGTATTATTATCACCCTCTGATTACAATGAAGAGCAAGACCTCTGATTACAATGAAGAGCAAGACGTGCCCTCTGTTCTGGGCCGGCTGCAGCTTAACTAGGTCTTTCCTTGCAGCACTGGACCACACAACTGGACAATAATCAACTTGCTATTTGGAGTGTTGGGTCAAAAAAGCAGAGCATCTCTTTATTATAGACAGACCTCTCCCCATTTTTACAACCATTGCATCTATATGTTTTGACCATAACAGTTCACAATCTAAGGTAATGCCAAGTAATTTAGTCTCCTCAACTTGTTCAACAGCCACARCATTCATGACCAGATTCAGCTGAGGTCTAGAACTTAGGGAATGATTTGTACTAAATACAAAGCTCTTAGTTTTAGAGATGTTCAGGACCAGTTTATTACTGTCCACCCATTCCAAAACAGACTGCAACACTTTGTTAAGGGTTTCAGTGACTTCATTAGCTGTGGTTGCTGATGCGTATATGGTTGAATCATCAGCATACATGGACACACATGCTTTGTTTAATACCAGTGGCAGGTCATTGGTAAAAATACAAAAGTAGAGGCCACACAAAACACCAGTCTCAACGTCAACAATGAAGAGGCAACTCCGGGATGCTGGCCTTCTAGGCAAAGTTGCAAAGAAAAAGCCATATCTCAGACTGGCCAATAAATAGAAAAGATTAAGATGGGCAAAATAACACAGACACTGGACAGAGGAACTCTGCCTAGAAGGCCAGCATCCCGGAGTCGCCTCTTCACTGTTGACGATGAGACTGGTGTTTTGCGGGTACTATTTAATGAAGCTGCCAGTTGAGGACTTGTGAGGTGTCTGTTTCTCAAACTAGACTCTAATGTACTTGTCCTCTTGCTCAGTTGTGCACCGGGGCCTCCCACTCCTCTTTCTTTTCTGGTTAGAGACAGTTTGCGCTGTTCTGTGAAGGGAGTAGTACACAGCGTTGTACGAGATCTTCAGTTTCTTGGCAATTTCTTGCATGGAATAGTCTTAATTTCTCAGAACAAGAATAGACTGACGAGTTTCAGAAGAAAGTGCTTTGTTTTTGGCCATTTTGAGCCTATAATCGAACCCACAAATGCTGATGCTCCAGATACTCAACTAGTCTAAAGAAGAACAGTTTTCTTGCTTCTTAAATCAGCACAACAGTTTCAGCTGTGCTAACATAATTGCAAAATTGTTTTCTAATGATCAATTAGCCTTTTAAAATTATAAACTTGGATTAACTAACACAACGTGCAATTGAAACACAGGAGTTGTAACGATTGTCTTCCTCTTCTGATGAGGAATATGAAATATCGGACCAATACGCAGCGTGGTAAGTGTCCATGTTACTTTAATATAACAGAACACGGGAAAAAATACAAAAATAACAAAGTGAATGACAACGAAAACCGAAACAGTCCTGAATGGTGAAACAAACACAAAACAGGAAACAACTACCCACAAACACAGGTGGGAACAGGCTACCTAAGTATGGTTCTCAATCAGAGACAACGATTGACAGCTGCCTCTGATTGGGAACCATACTAGGCCAAACACAGAAATACAACACATAGAACAAAACATAGAATATAGAACATAGAATGCCCACCCCAACTCATGCCCTGACCAAACCAAAATAAAGACATAAAAAAGGAACTAAGGTCAGAACGTGACAGGAGTGATGGTTGCTGATAATGGGACTCTGTACGCCTATGTAGATATTCCATTAGAAATCTACCGTTTACAGCTACAATAGTCATTTACAACATTAACAATGTCTACACTGTATTTCTGATCAATTTGATGTTATTTTTACTGACAAAAAAATGTGCTTCTCTTTCAAAAACAAGGACATTTCTAACTGACCCCAAACTTTTGAATGGTAGTGTACATTTTTTCAACAACAGGTTATGGTCAATAATATCAAAGGCTGCACTGAAATCTAACTGTACTGCTCCCACAATCTTCCTATTATCAATTTCTTTCAACCAATCATCAGTCATTTGTGTCAGTGCAGTACATGTTGAGTGCCCTTCTCAATAAGCATGCTGAAAGTCTGTTGTTCATTTGTTTACAGAGAAATAGTATTTTATTTGGTCAAACACCATTGTTTCCAACAGTTTGCTAAGAGCTGGCAGCAAACTTATAGGTCTGCTGTTAGACCCAGTAACGGCCGCTTTACCACTCTTGGGTAGCGGAATTACTCTGGCTTCCCTCCAGGCCTGAGGACAAAGACTTTCCTCTAGGCTGAGATTAAAGATATGACAGAGAGGGAATGGCTATAGAGTCAGCTACCATCCTCAGTAGCTTTCCATCTAAGTTGTCAATGCCAGGAGGTTTGACATTATTGATCGACAACAATACATGTTCCACCTCTCCCACACTAACTTCACAGAATTCAAACTTGCTTTTCTTTCATTATTCGTTTTTTTTATGCATGAAAACGATGGCTCACTGTTCATTGTTGGCATTTCCTGCCTAAGTTTGCACACTTTCCCAATCAAGTAATCATTAAAATAATTGGCAACATTAAATGGTTTTGTGTGAGGACAGACGCTGGGAGACGAGAAGCAAGTACAGGGAGTGAGTATTTAATAAATAACCGACATGAAACAAAACAAGGACAGTGTCTGGACAGGGGGAACAAAAACAACATTAATGCTGACACGGGATGAAACTGAGGACTATACAGATATAGGGGAGGAAATCAATAAGTGATGGAGTCCAGGTGAGCCCAATGAAGCGCTGATGCGCGTAACGATGGTGACAGGTGTGCGTAATGATGGTTCTCCTGGCACCCTCGAGCGCCAGAGAGGGGGAGCGGGAGCAGGCATGACAGTTTTGTGATGAATAAGCCATCTGATTCGATGAAAGATGGAGTTGAATTTGTCTTTCTGGCCATAATTTAACTTAAAGTACTCCAAAGTTTTTGGGGATTTGTTTAAGAATTCTTTGTGGGTCTGTTTAATCTGAGGGAAATATGTGTTTCTAATATGATCATACATTTGGCAGGAGGTTAGGATGTGCAGCTCAGTTTCCACCTCATTTTGTGGGCAGTGGCCACATAGGCTGTTTTCTTTTGAGAGCCAGGTCTGCCTACGGCGGCCTCTCTTGATAGCAAGGCCTCTCTCCATATCTCTCTCTCTCTCCATATCTCTCTCTCTCTCCATAATCTCTCCCTCTCCTCCCTCTTTCTCTTCCCTCTTCTCTCCCTCTCCACTGTCTGCCTCTATTTCTCCTTCTTCTCCTCTTCTCCTCTCTCTCTTCTCTCTCTCTCTCTCTCGTCCTTCGTCTCTCTCTACTCTCTCCCTCTCTCTCTCTCTCTCTCTCTCTTCTCTCTTCGTCTTCTCTCTCTCTCTATCTCTCTCTTCCTCTCGTCTCTCTCTTCATCTTCTCTCCTCGTTCTCATCTCTCTCTCTCTCTTCTTTCCACGTGGGCCAGTGCTGAATTGTGTAATGGCATGTACCTTCGCCAGTGTGGCTCTGACCTTGCTGTCGTCTTGTGTTGAGCTGGCTGCCCTGCCCTCCCGGAAAACGTCGGTCGGGCGTGCAGCCGGGGGGGGCAGACGTGACGTCTCTGACGGCCCATAATGAAAGAGAGCCTGGATCTACACAGAATATTACGCGAGGATTCTCAGACAGTAACGATAGTAGCCTAAGCGCGCGCAGCCCCTACAGACCGAGTAACATCAGTAGCCAGGCACGACAGGCAAGACAGGCCCCTACAGACCAGTAAATATTTAGTAGACAGGCAGCCAAGCAGGGGTTTATAAATGACGCCCAAGGCACACCACCACAGGGTCTTTTTAGTTGGGCGACTGGACACAAGGGCAGCGTGACACATGTCGTCTCCAGGTTCAGAGGTGGAGCAGGTGCCAGCTTCTTCCTCAGGGTCAATACGAGTTTAGACCACAGTGTCCATTATGAACTTCAGCATAGATGAGCCCACTGGGGCTCTCATCCCGACAGTAGATGATGCCTGGCTATTCTTTAAAAGTGCGCTTCCTTTCAACCATTCTTAAATAAGCATGCCCCATTCAAAAAATTTAGAACTAGGAACTAGATACTAAGTCCTTGCGTTCACTCCGAGAACCCCCCCCATGTCGGCCCTTGACCAGCACAAAAACATCCTGTGGCATTCTGCCGATTAGCTCGAATAGCGCCGTTGATATGCAACTTTCTCACGGGAAGTTAGGAACAAAATACACAGGCAGTTAGGAGAAGCCGAACGGCTAGCTTTTTTCAACCACGAGAATGTGCATCCTGGTCAGTAACTAAAAACCAAGTTCTCTGGGACAACAGTAACTAACAGCTTCCGATGGAGAAGAAGAGGCACCTCCTCCAAGCTGCCCCATCGCTCTGAGGCTCAGGAAACACTGTTCACCACTGACTAAATCCCACTATCTTAATTCGGAGAATTTCAATAAGCATTTCTCTATGCGGCTGGCCATGCTCCACCTGGCATACCCCTCCCCGCGTCAACTGCCGGCACCCCCACCAGCAAACGCCGCCAAAGCCGTCCCACCATTTCTCCTGTCACCCAAATCCAGATGCTGATGTTCTGAAGAGCTGAAAGAATCTGGACCCCTACAAATCAGCCGCGGCTATACATCTGGAATCTCTCTTCTAAATTATCTGCCGAATTGTTCGCAACCCCTATTTACCTAGCCTGTTCAACCTCTCATTCGTTCATCGTCTGAGATTCCCAAAAGATTGGAAAAAAGCTGCCGCGGTCCATCCCCCTCTCAAAGGGGGTTGGAAACTCAGACCCAAAACTGCCTGACCAATCCTATATCTATCCTACCCCTGTCTTTTCTAAGCGTCTTCGAAGCCAAGGTTAACGAAACAGGATACCCAACCATTTCGAATCCCCACCGCACCTTCTCCACTATTGCCAATACTGGTTTCAGAGCCTGTTCCATGGTGTCACCTCAGCCACGGCCTCAAGGCTCCTAAACGACATTCATAACCCGCCATCATATAAGAAACAGTTACTGTTTCAGCCGTATTCAGTCGACCTGGCCAAGTCTTTCGACTTCAATCCACCACATTCTTATGGCAGAACTCGACAGCTTGGTTTTCTCCAACATGATTGCCTCGCCTGGCTTACCACTATTCTCCTCGATAGCAGTTCAGCTGTGTCAAATCGGAGGGCCTTGTTGTTTCCGGACCTCTGGCCAGTCTCTATAAAAAACGCGGGGTTGCCACAGGGTTCAATCCTTGGGCACGACCTCTGCTGTTCTTCTGCTAGTACATATTGATGTTGCTCTTGCTGCTGGTGATTCCTCTGATGACACCTACTACGCAGGAGAGCACCATTCTGTATATTTTTCTGGCCCCTCTTTGCGAACACGTGGTTAACTAACCTCCAGAACGAGCTTTCAATGCCATACAACGTCTCCTTTCCGTGGCCTCCAACTGCCTCTTAAAACGCAAGTAAAAACCTAAATGGCATGGCTATTCAAGGGAGACGAGCGTCCACTGCCCGCACCTGCTTCGCCCGTCCAGCATCCACTGACTCTGGACGGCTCTACTTAGAATTACGTCCTGGACAACTACAATACCCTAGTGTGTCTGGTTAGATTGGTAAACTCTCCTTCCAGACTCACATTAAGCATCTCCAATCCAAAATTAAATCTAGAATCGGCTTCCTATATCGCAACAAAGCATCCTTCACTCATGCTGCCAAACATACCCTCGTAAAACTGACCATCCTATCGATCCTCGACTTCGGTGATGTCATCTATAAAATAGCCTCCAACACTCTACTCAACAAACTGGATGCAGTCTATCACAGTGCCATCCGTTTTGTCACCAAAGCCCCATACACTACCCACCATTGCGACCTGTACGCTCTCGTTGGTTGGCCCTCGCTTCATACTCGTCGCCAAACCCACTGGCTACAGGTTATCTACAAGTCTCTGCTAGGTAAAGCCCCGCCTTATCTCAGCTCACTGGTCACCATAGCAGCACCCACTCGAAGCACGCGCTCCAGCAGGTATATCTCACTGGTCACCCCCAAAGCCAATTCCTCCTTTGGTCGTCTTTCCTTCCAGTTCTCTGCTGCCAATGACTGGAACGAACTGCAAAAATCACTGAAGCTGGAGACTCATATCTCCCTCACTAGCTTTAAGCACCAGCTGTCAGAGCAGCTCAGAGATCACTGCACATGTACATAGCCCATCTGTAAACAGCCCATCTGTCACGCCCTGACCTTAGAGATCCTTTTTATGTCTCTATTTTGGTTGGTCAGGGCGTGAGTTGGGGTGGGCATTCTATGTTTTGTTCTCAATCAGAGGCAGCTGTCTATCGTTGTCTCTGATTGAGAACCATACTTAGGTAGCCTTTTCCCACCTGTGTTTTGTGGGTAGTTGTTTTCTGTTTTGTGTCTACACCAGACAGGACTGTTTCGTTTGTTCCACTTTTATTTTTTGTTCTAGTGTTCAGTGTCATTAAAAGTCATGAACACGTACCACGCTGCACKTTGGTCCTCTCCTTCTTCCTCAGACGAACGTCGTTACACKATCTATCTACCTACCTCATCCCCATACTGTATTTATTTATTTATCTTGCTCCTTTGCACCCCAGTATCTCTACTTGCACATTCATCTTCTGCACATCTACCATTCCAGTGTTTAATTGCTATATTGTAATTACTTCGCCACCATGGCCTATGTATTGCCTTAACTCCCTTATCTTACGTAATTTGCACTCACTGTATATAGACTTTTTGTTTTCTTTGTTCTACTGTATTATTGACTGTATGTTTTGTTTATTCCATGTGTAACTCTGTGTTGTTTTATATGTCGAATTGCTAAGCTTTATCTTGGCCAGGTTGCAGTTGCAAATGAGAAATTGTTCTCAAATAGCCTACCTGGTTAAATAAAGGTGAAATAAAATAAATAATAAAATAAACTGGGGCTTGTACACATTATAGGAAATAGCATAGGGCCTTCTGCAGCATGGCCTGAGTAAAGGCAGTAGAAAGCAGGAGGATATGATACACTGTGTGGTACAGACGTGGCAAAACCTAAAGGGTAAATAGCGTCTGATAGGCCAAGATAAAGCTCTGAGCTCCACCCATCAGAGAGATACTAATGCTGGGGTAGGTGGTAGGAGGGCTGAGACGCAGAGCTGCTGATGAGCAAGTCATGACTTTAGAGATGGTCTGGAATATTACTACACACTACATCACTATTCATTAGAGGAATGGGTGGAGGTGGCGGGTAGGGTTTCTGTGGGCCATGGTGAGAGAGAGAGAGGAGAGCGAGAGAGAGAAGAGAGAGAGAGAGAGAGAGGAGAGAGAGAGAGAGAGAGAGAGGGGAGAGAGAGAGAGAGAAGAGAGAGAGAGAGAGAGAGAGAGAGAGAGGAGAGAGAGAGAGAGACGAGAGAGAGAGAGATGAGAGAGAGAGAGAGAAGAGAGAGAGAAGAGAGAGAGAGAGAGAGAGAGGAGAGAGAGAGAAGAGGGCGGACAGGGAGAGGGAGAGAAGAGGGGAGAGAAGAGGGCGAGAGAGAAGGAGAAGAGGAGGAGAGGAGAAGAGGGAGGAGAGTATTGGAGAGAGGGAGAGATATGGCGGAGGGAGAGATATGGAGAGTATGGAGAGAAGTGGAGGAGATAGTGGAGAGATATGGAGAGATATGGAGAGGAGAGATTAGTGGAGAGATATGGAGAGATAGTGGAGAGAGATATGAGGAGATATGGAGAAGAGATATAGGAGAGATATGGAGAGATATGGAGAGATATGGAGAGATATGGAGAGAGATATAGAGAGAAGAGAGATATGGAGAGATATGGAGAGAGATATAGAGAGAGAGAGGATATGGAGAGAGGATAGAGAGAGATAATGGAGAGAGAGATAGAGAGAGATATGGAGAGAGAGAGAGGCAGAGAGGGAAGGGAGAGGGAGAGAAAGAGGGAGAGAGGGAGAGATATGAGAGAGAGGGAGAGATGAGGAGAGAGGGAGAGATTGTATGGAGAGAGTATGGAGAGAGGGAGGAGATATGGAGAGAGAGGATATGGAGAGATATGGAGAGATATGGAGAGATATGGGAGAGATAGTGGAGAGATAGTGGAGAGATATGGAGAGATATGGAGAGATAGAAGAGATATGGAGAGAGATATAGAGAGATATGGAGAGATATGGAGAGATATGGAGAGATATGGGGAGATATGGAGAGAGAGAGAGATAGAGAGATATGGAGAGAGAATATAGAGAGAGAGAGATATGGAGAGATATGGAGAGAGATATAGAGAGAGGAGATATGGAGAGAGAGACTAGAGAGAGATATGAGAGAGAGATAGAGGAGTATTGGAGAGAGGAGAGAGGCAGAGAGGGAGGGAGAGGGAGAGAAGAGGGATAGAGGCAGACAGGGAGAGGGAGAGAAGAGGGAGAGAGGTAGAGAGGGAGAGAAGAGGGAGAGAGGTAGAGAGGGAGAGAAGAGGGAGAGAGGTAGAGAGGGAGAGAAGAGGGAGAGAAGAGGGAGATGGGGTGAGTGGCCATATCTTTCAGTGTCAGAAACTCATTAAAAACCTATACATAACTCATACTATCTCAATGAGCAACAAGAGAGTAGTGTAACAAATGTGTCCTCCAATCCTCAAAGACATCATAGACATTGTTACGGCATGGATATATTAGTTGTGAATATTAATACATTTCCCAACAAAGTACATCAAACAAATTATTATAAATCACATAAAAAGCCAACTGTAAACATTTATTGAGCTCATAAAAAAGGCTATTTAACAGAATCTTGCTGTATTCAGAGGCCAGATAACATGTGTTGTTTGTCAGATGAGAGAGAGAGCTGGGGAAGGAGAGAGAGAAAGAGAGTGCAAAAAGCTGTCCTGAACATCAGTCTCTCGCTCTGTTCTGTCTGAGTAATCACCTTTCTTCAGAGAGACGACAGTTTTGTATTTCCTCAAACTAAAATTGAAGCTTTCCTAAGATCCATTGGATATTGCATTGCTTGAAGAGAAACTGAAAAGGCAGCACTTGACAAAGAACATTTTCCCCAATAAAGGAAAAATAAGCTTCTGCCTTGCTCCAGCTGTCTCCAGGCATAAAGAGTACAAGCAATCAAATACATGACAGAATAGCGTCTTCTAATGTCACATATCTGGTTATAAACTAAGAAAATAAAGTTCTCTATTGCTGCATAAGCATCTGAAAACAGCATTAAAAACAGAAAAAAAGAGGCTAGTCGGTAGGCAGGCTGCTCAGAGCAGGGCCACTGACCTGGTACATGCAGTTCTAGGTTACCCTATCCCCTATCCTGTTATCTCATGTTGGTCCACTCTCCAAGCCCAGAGTAATGAATTGGGTAATCACAGTTATCTGGCCCATTCAAGTGCTCTGTGAATTAAATCAATATAGATCTGGCACGGGGCCAGCCGTCCACTTTGACTGACGACCGCTAATCTATTTGTAGGATTTCTGTGTCCTAAAGACACTTTCTCTCCKCTCTCATTCTGTCCCTTCCTCCGAGATAAGACGGGATGACAATCAAAATTCGGTCTTTCCTTCCAATAACATCCATTTAGGCTAAATTACAGTTGACGTCGGAAGTTTACATACACCTTAGCCAAATACATTTAAACTCAGTTTTTCACAATTCCTGACATTTAATCCTAGTAAAAATTCCCTGCCTTAGGTCGGTTAGCATCACCACTTTATTTTAAGAATGTGAAATGTCAGAATAATAATAGAGAGAATGATTTATCTCAGCTTTTCTTTCTTTCATAACATTCTCAGTGGGTCAGAAATTTACATATACTCAATTAGTATTTGGTAGCATTGCCTTTAAATTGCTTAATTTGGGTCAAAAGTTTCGGTTAGCCATCCACAAGCTTCCCACAATAAGTTGAGTGAATTTTGGCCCATTCCTCCTGACAGAACTGGTGTAAATGAGTCAGGTTTGTAGGCCTCCTTACTCGCACACACTAATTCAGTTCTGCCCACAAATTTTCTATAGGATTGAGGTCAGGGCTTTGTGATGGCCACTCCAATACCTTGACTTTGTTGCCCTTAAGCCATTTTGTCACAACTTTGGAAGTATGCTTGGGGTCATTGTCCATTTGGAAGACCCATTTGCGAACAAGCTTTAACTTCCTGACTGATGTCTTGAGATGTTGCTTCAATATATCCACATAAATTCCCTGCCTCATGATTCCATTTATTTTGTGAAGTGCACCAGTCCCTCCTGCAGCAAAGCACCCCCAAAACATGAGTCTGCCACCCCCGTGCTTCACGGTTGGGATGGTGTTCTTCGACTTGCAAGCCTCCCCCCTTTTCCTCCAAACATAACAATGGTCATTATGGCCAAATAGTTCTATCTTTGTTTCCTCAGACCAGAGGACATTTCTCCAAAAAGTACAATCTTTGTCCCCATGTGCAGTTGCAAACCGTAATCTGGCTTTTTTATGGCAGTTTTGGAACAGTGGCTTCTTCCTTGCTGAGCGGCCTTTCAGGTTATCTCGATATAGGACTCGTTTTACTGTGGATATAGATACTTTTGTACCTGTTTCCTCCAGCATCTTCACAAGGTCCTTTGCTGTTGTTCTGGGATTGATTTGCACATTTCACACCAAAGTACATTAATCTCTAGGAGACAGAATGCATATCCTTCCTTAGTGGTATGACGGATGCGTGGTCCCATGGTGTTTATACTTGTGTACATTTGTTTGTACAGATGAACATTGTACCTTCAAGTGTTTTGAAATTGCTCTAAAGGATGAACCAGACTTGTGGAGGTCTAGAATTATTTTTCTGAGGTCTTGGCTGATTTCTTTTGATTTTCCCATGATGTCAAGCAAAGAGGCACTGGGTTTGAAGGTAGGCCTTGAAATACATCCACAGGTACACCTCCAATTGACTCAAATGATGTCAATTAGCCTATCAGAAGCTTCTAAAGCCATGACATAATTTTCTGGAATTTTCCAAGCTGATTAAAGGCACAGTCAACTTAGTGTATGTAAACTTCTGACCCACTGGAAATGTGATACAGTGAATGATAAGTGAAATAATCTGTCTGTTAACAATTGTTGTAAAAAGTACTTGTGTCATGCACAAAGTAGATGTCCTAACCGACTTGCCAAAACTATAGTTCGTTTACAAGAAATTTGTAGAGTGGTTGAAAAACGAGTTTTAATGACTCCAACCTAAGTGTGTGTAAACTTCCGACTTCAACTGGATATTTCGAAACAACTTTCAGAACCTGGAGTCAAGGACAAACTTAGATTATGGATCTCCATTTGGTGAAACCTAAGGGACTTCGAGTCTTCCTAGGGTCCACAGATGTGTTGTGGTCATACTAATTTTCATGACATAGCCTACGCAACTTTGGATTGGGCAGCTAGAGGAAGAAATTGGAGCTCCTCTTTACCTAGCTAACACCTACCTAGCACCAGAGGCTACAGAGAACAGGCTTAGACCCGACGCCCATGCAGCTGGAGCTAGTGCCCTTTCCACAGAAATCCATCAATAGGGCCAATGCAACAAACTGATAAGAATTTCTATGAATTTCAAATGTTTTCCCTGCGGCGGCTCCATTGGCTACGGACTTAACAGGAATATTGATGAGCTCACAGCCGGAGAGGGCCAGCCTCCCAACACTGATGCTGCTGGTGGGTTGCATAATGTTCCATGCTTATTTCCCTTGTTCTTTATTAAACATGAAATCAACCATGGCTGTTTTTTTACTGTTCTATGTCTAATAACATCTAGAAAAGGAAAAAGGGGGAACTGAACTGAACTGCTTAGTGCCGCCTCGTACAATGAAACATGTAAGGGAATGGGAAATGGAGTGTGTGATTTAGGCATGTTTAATCTTTGTAAAGCTTTAAAGCAGGAAGGCATGGATCTGTGTAGCCAGTGTTTGTGTTTGATGTGGTCTCTCTAATCCTAATGATACTGCATCAGCTCAACATCAGCAGAGAGGAAACCACACCATCAACTGCTTCAGGCACAATTACTCCCAGACCTCCACAAGACCAGTACTGTAGGAGCTTAGCCAGTCTTGGTCTGCATTCTACCCTCAAGACTCTCTCTCTCTCACACAATCTCTCTCTCTCTCCTTCTTTACTCTCTCGCTATGTGAATTGTGCCAATAAAGGTAATTTTCAAATTCAAATGATCTCTCTCCTTCCTTCTCTCTCTGCTACCTCTAAGTTGATTTATTTCTGAAGTATTTTATATTTACTGTGAGCAACATAAATAATGCTGGCATCAACTGAATTTCTGTCTCAATCAACAGGAAAAAATGCTGTACGTTATGTTCTTTTCTCTGAGTCTCAGGTGAAAGGTGCCACTAATCATCATAGGGTTAATTAATTTACCTCCAGAAGTTAAGTCCAATTAGAGTATGCAGTCAACGGTAATGTGTTTCACAACATAAAAAATACAACCCTGCCAATAATAAATATGAACATAAGCTTTTCTATTCTGAGACAAATGTAGTTAGGTATGTAAATATATAACTCAGCAATGCACAACATGTTTATGACATATGTGATTCAGTCTTTACTTTACCATACTAAACCATTCTGGCACGGATGCCTAATAGCAGAGCCAGCCTACATCTCTACTGGCTAAATTAAGACTGAACACAATCCATCTGTAATCATAATAATAGTGTGTGTGTATGTAGGAGTATTTCTCTTTTTTTGATTGACAATCAAACTCTTTATCTTCAAGTCATTTGTGAATAAAAGAGAAAGGAATTCAAAAAATAGATGAATAAATGGAGAGAAACACATTGAAGGAAGGAGAAAAAGAGATAGAGAGTTATTTGAATGTGAGTAATGAGATCACTGCGGGGTAGTCAGTGTAATTGTAATGTGCTGAGCTGGGGAGAGAGAGGGAGGGAGAGGGGAAAGAGAGAGAGAGGAAGAGAGGGAGGGAGAGGGGAAAGAGAGAGAGAGGAAGAGAGGGAGGGAGAGGGGAAAGCCGAGAGAGAGAGAGGGAGGAGAGGGAAAGAGAGAGAGAAGAGAGAGAGAGAGAGGGGAGGGAGGAGAGGGGGAAAGAGAGTGTGAGAGTGTGAGAGAGAGAGAGAGAGAGAGAGAAGAGGAGAGAGAGAGAGAGAGAGAGAGAGAGAGAGAGAGAGAAGAGAGAGAGAGAGAAGAGAGGAGAGAGAGAGAGAGAGAGAGAGAGAGAGAGAGGAGAGAGAGAGAGAGAGAGAGAGAAAGAACAGCTAGCTAAGCAGGCCTCCGCTACACACACACATACAGTAAGGCTGAAATGGACTCATGTGTCCGAGATGGAAATAGAGTGAGAGAAACAGAGAGTGAGAAAACAGAGAGTGAGTGAGAGGACAGAAGCTGCAGCCGAGGGGGATAAGTGGTGAAGATTTATTGGGAAAGGAGTGAGGGGAGGGGAGGAGGGACGGAGAGAGAGTCTGAATGGAACAGCAGGGGCTCACCATCTTTCTGTTCAACTTGGCCCTTTAACAGTGGAGGGAGGCTGCAGCGTGCTCTAAGAGAGACCCTGGCCAGGAAGGCTGATTGAAGGCTTCTTCTCTGAGCCTCAGCCTGGGGTTTCAAGGTACCAGGGCCACTGGCTCTGGAGCTACTGGGGCTGCTGTTTGGTAATCAATTAAAGGGGGTTTTAAAGGGGGTTTTAATGGGTTCTAAAGGGGATTTATAGGATTTTTAAAGGGGTTTTAAAGGGGGTTTAAATGGGTTTTAAAGGAGTTTATAGGAGTTGTAAATGGGGTTTAAAGGGGTTAAGAGCAGAGCAGTGGAGTCAAATAGAGGTGAAGATCCTAAAGGTCACACAGACCTCGTACTGACTGAGGATACACACATTTAAGATGGCTATTGATTAACTGTAGAAGTCTCTTGTCACACAATCCCTGCATATAGCCATGTTACATTTAATCATTATTGTTATTTGWTTTTCACTGTGTATTTATACCTCATGTCACTTTCTAAATTCTTTATTACATTTTTTAGGTTTATGTTAACTGCATTGTTGGAAAAGGACCTGTCAGTAAGAATTTCACTGTTAGTCTACACCTGTTGTGACAAATACATTTGATTTGATTTGAACACAGGCAGCAGGGCGCGCACAGCACAGACCTGTTAATCAAATGGCCACCCTGACCATTTACATTGACCCCCTTTGTTTTTACACTGCTGCTACTCGCTGTTTATTATCTATGCATAGTCACTTTACCTCTAACTACATGTACAAATTACCTCTACTAACCTGTACCCCCGCACATTGACTCGGTACCGGTACCCCCTGTATATAGCCTCTTTATTGTTATTTTATTGTGTTATTTTATTTGTTACTTTGTAATATTTTCTTAATTTTCTTAACTCTATTTCTTGAACTGCATTGTTGGTTAAGTGCTTGTAAGTAAGCATTTCACGGTAAAGGTCTACACTTGTTGTATTTGGCGCATGTGACAAATAAAAATCTGATTTGGAGCACACACATAGAGCAGGCATAATGCACACACACATTAGAGCAGGCATAATGCACACACACCATAGAGCAGGCATAAGCACACACCAATAGAGCAGGCATAATGCAACACACCATAGAGCAGGCATAATGCACACACAATAGAGCAGGCATAATGCACACACACATAGAGCAGGCAATAATGCACACACACATAGAGCAGGCATAAATGCACACACACATAGAGCAGGCATAATGCACACACACATAGAGCAGGCATAATGCACACACACATAGAGCAGGCATAATGCACACACCAATAGAGCAGGCATAAGCACACATAGACGGATAAGTACACACACATAGAGCAGGCATAATGTACACACACATAGCAGCAGGCATAATGTACACACGCATAGAGCAGGCAATATGTACACACACATAAGAGCAGCCGCATATGCACACACACTAGAGCAGGCATAATGCACACACACATAGAGAGGCTAATGCACACACACATAGAGCAGGCATAATGTACACACACATAGAGCAGCATAATGCACATATGCACACACAAAGAGCAGGCCTAATGCACATATGCACACACAGAGCAGGCTTATGCACATATTACACACACACACACACACACACACACACACACACACACACACACACACACACACACACACACACACACCACACACACACACACACACACACCACACACACACACACAACACACACACACACACACACCACACACACACACACACACACCACACCACCCAAAGCAGGCCTAATGCACATATGCCAACACACACACTACGAAACCCTTCTGTATTTACGCACCAAAGAGAAAGTTTTCTTCTCAAACATGACATACTCCTTTGTACTTGTATTGCTTTATTCTGACTAAGCTACAGATGGTACCCTGCTCTTCTCCTATCAAGGTCTAGTTCTGACACTAATAGTTTCTCCTGCTGTAGGCTGGACAGGACAGAGACAGAGAGCAACATTTCCCGTGATGTTTGAGCCAGGATGTCTGAGCTGCCTGATGATCTGAACACCACTTCTCTACATACCTGCCCGCTGCCCTCAGTACTACTCAGCAATTACCATAATACTGATTGGTTTGCTGGTATTTCTAAGAGGTGATCGAAGCAAACAGAAACTACGAAGTTCAGTTCATGACAGTGCTATTTGTTTGCTATCCATTTCAGACGCTGCAGTAATCTCTGGGTTCCGCTGTTATTTTAGATTTTTTGGAAAGCTAAGGATCATCTGTAGGGAAGTTGGTCCTTCTGAAATGGGGATCATTTTGGGACCTTCAATTATCCCTCTTTCTAGGAGAAACTGTGCCAAGGTGATTCACTGGCTTGGGACTAGGGAGGAAGGTGCTCTTTCATTCCTTGCAGCTGCCAATTTCTGCAGGCAATTCTCCCTTTTATTGCCAGTGGGTGAATTGAGGCTGGATTACTAAATGTGCCATGATTAGGAAGATTGCCTGTAATCTCACCTAGCCACTGGTACAGATGGTATTTTGGCYGGAGATATTGGCAGCTGTCATTTACAGTAGAACTGCTCACCTTGCTCTCATTTTCTGTCATTTCATCCTGATAGACATTTACATAACTAGTCTGATAAGATTAGCGTCTTTCATTAACCCTTTGGCGCAATCGATCACATATTTGTGATCATTGTTGAGAGGTCCCTGCAGCGTACCATTGCAAATATGTGATTGGAACGTAGCAACAGAACGGATGATGCACCAAACGTGTCTAAACAGCATTGTTGTCTGAAAAACATCTAAACAATTGTAACGACCCTGTGTTTATAAGCGCGGATATTGACTGTGCCGCACGAGCATGCATTTGCGGCACAGTCGATAGCGCGCTGGACTTCGGGCTATAAGGTCGAGGGTTCGAGACCTGCTCCCTGCCTGTTTCATACACAATGTTTTGTACTGTAGTCCACAATCAGCTCCTTTGTCTTGCTCACATTGAGGGAGAGGTTGTTGTCCTGGCACCACACTGCCAGTTCTCTGACCTCCTCCCTATAGGCCGTCTCATTGTTGTCGGTGATCAGGCCTACCACTGCTGTGTTATCAGCAAACTTAATGATGGTGTTGGAGACGTGTTTGGCCATGCAGTTGTGGGTGAACAGGGAATACAGGAGGGGACTAAGTACACACCCCTGACGGGCCCCAGTGTTAAGAATCAGCGTGGCAGACGTGTTGTTGCCTACACTTACCACCTGGGGGCAGCCCGTCAGGAAGTCCAGGATTCAGTTGCAGAGGAGGGCGATTGAGATTGCGTCATCTGTGGATCTGTTGGGGCGGTATGCGAATTGGAGTGGGTCTAGGGTGTCCGGGATGATGCTGTTGATGTGAGCCATGACTAGCCTTTCAAAGCACTTCATGGCTACCGACGTGAGTCCCACAGGGCGGTAATAATTTAGGCAGGTTACCTTCGCTTCCTTGGGCACAGGTTCTATGGTGGTCTGCTTGAAACATGTAGGTATTACAGACTCGGTCAGGGAGAGGTTGAAAATGTCAGTGAAGACACTTGACAGTTGGTCCGCGCATGCTTTGAGTACACGTCCTGGTAATCCGTCTGGCCCAGCGGCTTTGTGAATGTTGACCTGTTTAAAGTTTTGTTCACATCAGCTACCGAGAGCGTTATCATTCAGTCATCCAGAACAGCTGGTGTTCTCGTGCATGCTTCAGTGTTGCTTGCCTTGAAACGAGCATAAAAGGCATTTAGCTCGACTAGTAGGCTCGCGCCACTGGGCAGCTCACGTCTTGGTTTCCCTTTGTAATCCGTAATAGTTTTCAAGCCCTGCCAGATCTGACGAGCGTCAGAGCCGGTGTAGTTGGATTCAATCTTAATCCTGTATTGACGCTTTGCTTGTTTGATGATTCGTCTGAGGGCATAGCGGGACATCTTATACGCGTCCGGATTAGTCTCCCGCTCCTTGAAAGCGGCAGCTCTAGCCTTTAGCTTGATACGGAAGTTGCCTGTAATCCATGGCTTCTGGTTGGGATATGTACGTGCAGTCACTGTGGGGACAATGTCATCGATACACTTATTGATGAAGCCGATGACTGAGGTGGTGTACTCCTCAATGCCATTGGATGAATCCTGGAACATATTCCAGTCTGTGGTAGCAAAACAATCCTGTAGTGTAGCATCCGCGTCATCTGACCACTTCCGTATTGAGCGAGTCACTGGTACTTCCTGCTCTAGTTTTTGCTTGTAAGCAGGAATCAGGAGGATAGAATAATGGTCAGATTTGCCAAATGGAGGGCGGGGGAGAGCTTTGTATGCATCTCTGTGTGTGGAGTAAAGGTGGTCTAGGATTTTTTTCCCCCTGGTTGCACATGTGACATGCTGGTAAAAATTTGGTAAAACTGATTTAAGTTTGCCTGCATTAAAGTCCCCGGCCACTAGGAGGGCCGCTTCTGGGTGAGCATTTTCTTCTTTGCTTATGGACTTATAGAGTTGGTTGAGAGCGGTCTTAGTGCCAGCTTAGTCTGTGGTGGTAAATAGACGGCTARGAATAATACAGATGAGAACTCTCTTGGTAGATAGTYTGGTCTACAGCTTATCATAAGGTACCCTACCTCAGGCAAGCAATACCTCGAGACTTCTTTAKTATTAGACATCGCGCACCAGCTGTTATTGACAAATAGACACACAACCCCATCCCTCATCTTACCAGAGGTAGCATCTCTGTTCTTCCGGTGCATGGAAAATCCCGCTAGCTCTATATTGTCCGTATCTTCGTTCAGCCACGTCTCGGTGAAACATATAATGTTCGTTTTTAATGTCCCGTTAGTAGGATAATCTTAATCGTAGGTCATCCATTTTATTTTCCAATGATTGCATGTTAGCAAGAAGAATGGATGGCAGTGGGAGTTTACTCGCTTGCCTCCGGATTCTCAGAAGGTTGCCCGATCTGCGGCCCCTTTTCCTGGCGTCTTTTCTTCACCCAAAAGGCGTGGATCTGGGCCTGTTCCAGTGAAAGCAGGATATCCTTCTCGTTGGACTCGTTAAAGGAAAAAGTTTCTTACAGTATGCGGTGAGTAATCGCTTTTCTGATGTCCAGAAGTTATTTTCGGTCATAAGAGACGTTAGCAGCAACATTATGTACACAATAAGTAAAAAAATAAGTTACACAAAATATCACAATTGGTTGAGAGAATGTAAAGCGTCAAACCATGTTCTTCAGCGCCATCTTATCCAAATGTAACCACGTTTTGGAAGGTCCACCAACATTCATCCCGTAGATGAAGCCAAAGCATAAACCTAGATAATACTGTATAGCGCCATAGTTTACGATAACCCATTATATCTACAACCTCGCCTCACTCATGCCACGGTCTCTGCACACAATATATAGCTGATTACACGCACACACCATTCAATATGATCATCCACACAAACTATCTGACTTTGTTGCTTACATTACTTTATCCACCCTGTTGTCACTCTCCTCCGCACAACAAGGTTCAAACCTATCCAAGCCAGAAATATCTTCCTTGCTTGGGGACGAGGCAGGCATCTGTAGGCTACATGTCCAGTGGTGATAATACATTGACATGATGATAAAACGTAGCCACCTCTGTAGCCCAGTTTTTCCAGGGGAGGATAAATGAACACAAAATATTCAGGATACCAGCGTTTCCCTTAGCCATGGGTGGCATATATAATATATGCACATACCCCACTTTCACTTTGTTTGTTCGCCACTACTGTATCAAACGCACTGGACTTAGCAGCTCAGGTTTCCAGCCCTGTCTCACACTCAGACAGGCTCACACCAAAGCCTCTTTCAGATAATAATACATGTAATATAGATGATCATTATTATTATATAATGATCAATAATACCATAGATACTCCCTGCTACTACTATAGGCAGAAAGGATAAGAGATTGAGTGGTTATTAAATACAGTTTTATAAAGCCAAATATAAAAGCAGAAAATTAGGTCTTGATGCAGTGAGGGGTGCAGAGAAAAGCGGCAAAATGCAACAATCAAATTCTAGAAGAGCAGAATAGAATTTGGGTGCCATGTGCAAAAAGAACTTACGCTGTACCAGCTGTTATTAATATTTATAACATATGTGTCAAAAGGTTAAAAAACATACTACCAATCAATGCCAATGATTTAACAAAAGAAGGTAATTATTGGTTTGGCAGGGATGAATTGAACCCCACCATTCAATATGAAACAAAGTGATGCAACTGTCATTATGAAGGACATTCAGAGAGGAAGATAGGAACTATTATGGTAATTGAAAATATACATGTTAGCAATTATGGCACTGCCAGGGTTTTCAGCTGAAATTGTCTATTTCAAGTCAGCTCAAATCAGATATTAACGCTCAACGTAAAATCCAGAACTAGTTTGTAAAAAACAGTACAGTATGCACTGGAATAAGTGTGTGTGTGTGAGAGTTGTATGTGTATTGACAGGTTGCCATAGGACCTCCCCTGCTGGGCTCAGAGCTAGGCATAGTTCCCCCGGGGGGAAAGGATGGGCTCTATTCAGACCGTTGCCATGGGCCTCAGCTGTTGCTAAGGACACCATCCACCATGCTGGTTTGGCTGCAGCAGCTCCTGGCACAGGAAGGGATCTATCTCTCTCTCTTTCTCCCTCTCTCGCTCTCTTTATCTCTCCCTCTCTTGTTCTCTCACTCTCTTTCTCTCCCTCTCTCTCTCATTCTCTCCCTCCTTCTGCCTCTCACTCCCTCCCTCCTTCTCCCCTCCCTGTCCTCTCTTCTCCTCAGTGTATACCTTACTAAGGTGACAGCGGAGGGGAGTCACAGCAAATAGAGAGAACAGAGGAACAGATGAACAGAGGGCAAGGTCAGAGAGTAGGAGAGGAGAAAGAGGAGAGAAACAACAGATCTGTTTAGCTAATGGTGGACAAACATCAGGCCAGCAGCAGGTCACCTCTATTCACCAGGATCTGGGCCCTGGGCTCAGGGGGCTGACTGGGCTGGCTGACACCCTGCAGTACACAAACTTGTTTTCCACTCGTGGCACTGGTGCTACCAACTGTTTCAGTTGATGGCACCAGCACATGATTTGGTCGCACCGATTTTTGTAATGTTTAGCTTGCCTGTTTTAACAGTCTATCATTGCACTGTACAACAATACTTAATTTTAGCCTATATAATTAAAGCTGCAATATGTCACTTTTAGCCGACCCAACAAAATTCACATAGAAATGTGAGTTATAAACCTGTCATTCTCATTGGAAGCAAGTCTAAGAAGGGGTGGATCTGTTTTATCCTCATCAATTTACACACAAAACCCTGTAACTGAAATATCACAATTACATAAGTATTCAGACCCTTTACTCAGTACATTGTTGAAGCACCTTTGGCAGTGATTACAGTATTGAGTCTTCTTGAGTATGATGCTACAAGCTTGGCACACCTGTATTTGGGGAGTTTCTCCCATTCTTCTCTGCAGATCCTCTCAAGCTATGTCAGGTTGGATGGGGAGGGGGGGGGGGGTGTATTGCTGCACAGCTATTTTCAGGTCTCTCCAGAGATGTTCGATCGGGTTCAAGTCCGGGCTCAAGCCACTCTGCATTGTCTTCGCTGTGTGCTTAGGGTCGTTGTCCTGTTGGAAGATGAACCTTCGCCCCAGTCTGAGGTCCTGAGCGCTCTGGAGCAGGTTTTCATCAAGGATCTCTCTGTACTTTTCTCCGTTCATCTTTCCCTCGATCCTGACTAGTCTCCCAGTCCCTGCCGCTGAAAAACATCCCCACAGCATGATGCTGCCACCACCATGCTTCACCGTAGGGATGTGCCAAGTTTCCACCAGACGTGACATTTGGCATTCAGGCCAGAGAGTTCAATCTTGGTTTCATCAGACCAGAGAATCTTGTTTCTCATGGTCTGTGAGTCTTTAGGTGCCTTTTGGCAAACTCCAAGAGGGCTGTCATGTGCCTTTTACGGAGGAGTGGCTTCCGTCTGGCCATTCTACCATAAAGGCCTGATTGATGGAGGGCTGCAGAGATGGTTGTCCTTCTGGAAGGTTCTCCCATCTCCACAGACGGAACTCTAGAGCTCTGTCAGAGTGACCATCGGGTTCACCTCCCTGACCAAGAACCCGATGGTTCACAACTTCTTCCATTTAAGAATTATGGAGGCCTCTGTGTTTTTGGGGACCTTCAATGCTGCAGAAATGTTTTGGTACCCTTCCCCAGATCTGTGCATCGACACAATCCTGTCTCGGAGCTCTACAGACAATTCCTTTGACCTCATGGCTTGGTTTTTGCTCTGACATGCACTGTCAACTATGGGACCTTATATAGACAGGTGTGTGCCTTTCCAAATCATGTCCAATCAATTTAATTTACCACAGGTGGACTCCAGTCAAGATGTGGAAACATCCCAAGGATTATCAATTGAAACAGGATGCACCTGAGCTCAATTTCAAGTCTCATAGCAAAGGGTCTGAATACTTATGTATATTAAAGTATTTCTGTTTTTTAATTTTAATATCTTTGCAAAAAATTCTAAAAACCCGTTTTCACTTTGTCATTATGGGGTATTGTGTTTAGATTGCTGAGGATATTTTTTTTGAATACATTGTAAAATAAGACTGTAAGGTAACAAAATGTGGAAAAAGTAAAGGGGTCTGAATACTTTCCGAAGGCACTGTATACATAATATCAATTACCTTGTGCATGGGCATGCTGAACCTCGACATGGCCAATTAGGGTGTTGGAAGGTCTCCCTTTTTCAACGATGCCGCAATACACTATTTCATTCTTTAGTGGAGATGTCGGTATCACTGTCTATCATGAACGACAGGTATGGGGCTGAAGTGAATTTGGCACCAGTATTTTGCTTGAGAATGTCTGAGATTACGCCAATAAATTGTGCACAATGCTTGTCGTTGGCGTATGTTGGATTTACAGCCAATCTGTTCTTCCTCTGAATTGTTCATTTGGTCAATGGCATTTCCTCTCTGGCTATATTATAAGCTGTATTGACCTTTGTTATCATTTCAGATTCCTCACTTGAGCGGGAGGCTGCATCTTGGTGCTGACAGGCTGACGGAAGCTGGGCAACGCTACGGGATATGCATCCGTCCCTACACTTCGTGTGCTTCCTACTGTCGATGTGAAACGTCAACGTTTTGAGTTTGAATTGTGTTGATGCAGTTGCGAATTTGGAATTGGAGGGTCCACACTCTTTACAGGACATGCAGTACATTGCCTTGTTTTTGTATCTCAACTACTGGAATTCTTTCATGCCTATATATTTTTCAATGGCTGTGCCTGTGAATCCTCCTCCTCCACCTCCTCACTTCTTGCGGGCCCCGACTGATACGGTTCCTCATCTATTTCCTCTTCTGGGGGCACAGCAGGTGATGGGCCGGGGGACACAGTTCGCTTCCTAAAACAAGTCTCAATAGTCTGCTTCATTTTGGCACTTTTGAGAAAAAATAGCCACATTTTTTTGCGCGAACATTTTTTTCAAGGTTACTCCAATCGGGGAGGGGTGAGGGAGAGACTGAAGCCAAAGTGATTTTTATAGAGAAAGTGATGTAAATAAAGAGTCGGACACAGGTGTAAGACTGTCTTATGGTTATTTTTTGGTCAATTGCACATTACTGTTTGAATTAATCATGATAATAAAAAAAGCTAATTGTGAACCAAAAACATAACCAGCTAAAAAAATTCACTGCCACTTTTGCGACCAATTAAAGGTGTGTTGCACTGCCAAGTCAAATGGTCACAAATGCAACTGTTCTGGTCGCAGTATCAAACCCTGCCCTGGGCTGAGGCTGACATGGAACACACATACAAGTTTCAAGTTTTATTAGTTGTATGTACAGGATACACATGGTATACATCGTCCAACGAAATGCTTACTCACAGGTTCCTTCTCGACAATGCAACAACAATAATTAACAAAAGATAAGAATACGAACACAAAGTAAATGGCTCTGTAGAATATAATAAACATTTTAGCATCAGTATAATACAGGAAGGCACAATTTAAAGTGCAATATTTACACGAGAGCCAGGATCACGAAGATCACGCTCCCTGTTGCTCCCTGTTAGGACACCTAATCTCTGCAGGCGGGCAGGGAGTGTAGAACTAGAGGTGTGGATTTAGGCTGTGCAGAGGGAAAAACATGGAGCTCTATGGGTGGGAGTAATCTGAACAGTCTCCTTACTACCTTGACCTACAGACCTCCAGGTCTCTTGGCCTACACTCCCTGCCCGCCTGCCCTCTTTCTGGGTCTGAGAGTTCAGCTTACGGCCTGGACCTACAGACCTCCAGGCCTCTTGGCCTACGACAGCGGAGGAAGTTATTCTTCTAGTTTCTACTGTTCCACAAGCACTGGCAGGCAATGCCTGTATAGTCAAGCTGAATCACCCCAAATGTGACCTGTGTGTATATGTGCAAGTGTGCTTCCATGAGTGGTGTGGCTTGGCCACCAAAGCAAGCCTGGTCTGTGCTATTATTAGGCCTAGAGGCCTGGAGGTGTGGAGGCTGTAGAGAGGGGAAAACATTGGACCCCAGGGTGGGTGTAAGCTGAACTTCGCAGGCCCAGAGAAGAGGCAGGCAGGTGGGCAGGGAGTGTAGGCCAAGAGGCCTGGAGGTCTGAGGTCCAGGCCGTAAGCTGAACTCTCAGACCCAGAAAGGGCAGGCGGGCAGGAGTG
>NC_036847.1:26053891-26058612 GCF_002910315.2 Salvelinus sp. IW2-2015 | reverse complement strand
ACCCCGTCCCCTCGACCCCATCCCCTCACCTCCGTCCACTCACCCCCGTCCACTCACCCCCCTCGACTCCCCACAACCCCCTGTCCCGGAGATAATGTGTCAGTGACCAGGTCTGTGGGCTGGGTGTCCTCAGGGCAGGCAGGCCTAGTTCGTTAACCAGTTTAACGGAACAAAGGATACATTTGTACAATTAAAGACCCACACTTAAAACCCAGAGGGGGTCGGGAGGGACACACCTGAACCAGCCTTTCATGTCCCTATCCCCGGTTCCACAAACCCATCCAAACCAAATGTTGATTATCCACCAGAGCAAAGAGATGAAAAGAATCAATGAGGCCAAATGCAGCAGGACATACTGTACTGTAACCAGGGTTGGACTGCTCTGTTCTCCAGCTCTAGAGGCATGGCCTTCTGCCCATACTGGCCTGGAGCATCACTCACATCTATCACATAGGAGATGTGTTTCTGAAAGGTGGGTTGTGGATTATTACACAAAGCCCACGCTGTGTGTCCTGCCAGCTTCAACATGATGAGTGAAGGAGCTATAGGCCTATGATAATCCCACGTGGGAATACATCCCTTTGGTCTCAGGCTCAATACTCCTTAACCCCTGACTCAGTAGTAAGGAGCAGGGATGTGGAACCAACCTTCATTGCCAGTATTCCCAGCTCTTCCCTTCATCTCTCTCTCCTCACTTCTGGATTTGATCAGAGAGAGAGTTCTGCTGGGGGCTCTTTAAGCACTCCGTTCATCCTATAACGGTTGTATTTCTTCTCTCTTTTAACATCCCTTCTTTCTACATGTTCCTCTGCTTCCATCCCTGCCTGGCTATATCAAAGAGAGTTAGCAGCCCCCCCAGGCTACACTCACCTCACACTTAATGCACCTCTCTCTTCCCACCAAGACTGTTCCCCTTGTGGAGAATATGGGCTCTAATAAAGCAGTAAATTAACCTTCTCACTCACATAGCATCACATTTAGATGACGCTACTCTTAGGTAATATAGACCCAGAATCATCTAGAAGTATTTGAAAAATGGCAATCTTTCTCAGATTCTGACCCAGAGAGCCCTGAAGCTTGATGTAGGTCTCTGGGGGAAAGTTAGCGGCTATCCATAAATCAACTATGTTTGGCAATTTCCAATAGACCATTGGATAATCTTTTGACATTTTAACAGGACACCCATAMAAGTTAATTCAGGGGGGATTTTAAAGCCTGTTACTCTGTAACTCAGAGCTGTTTTAAGAATTAGATGGAGGTGCTAGGTATCGATTTCCCCCCCCCCACACACGCACGCACGCACTAACACACACCCAACACACACCTAAAACACACCTAAAACATACAGCCAGCTGTATGAAAGACAGCAGTCTAATGTGCCCATACTGTATGTTCCTCTCCAGCTCTACATATTGTCCTCACCTCCCTGTCTCTGTTCCCCTACCCTTTAAACCCTGTCCCTCCATCAACCCCCCTACTAAAACATGCCTGTTACCACACCAGCAGCACAACCCACAATCAACCAGCATTAGCTGGCTTCCCTTCGCCTTGCTCCACCCCTGCCCAGGAAATAGCTAGAGAAACAGTAGGAACTAGGCTGTAGGGAGAGAAAGAGAGAAACAGAGAGCGAGAGGAGCTTGGATTGAATGGGGAAGCGGGAGAAGAAGGTGTGTGTGTGTGTGTGCGTGAGTGTGTGCGTGGGTGAGTGAGTGAGTGAGTGAGTGAGTGAGTGAGTGAGTGAGTGAGTGAGTGAGTGAGTGAGTGAGTGAGTGAGTGAGTGAGTGAGTGAGTGAGTGAGTGAGTGAGTGAATGAGTGAGTGAGTGAGTGAGTGAGTGAGTGAGTGAGTGAGTGAGTGAGTGAGTGAGTGAGGAGTGAGTGTGAATGGTGAGTGCTTTGGGAAGGGAGCCAATCCAATTACAGGCAGCGGTGCAGACTAGTCCTGGTTCCTGGTTCCTTCTTCAGCTGTACTAAAATTCACATTTCAACAGTATTTTCCTCCTCCTCCTCCCTCTCCCTCTCTCTCCCTCTCCCTCTGTCTCTCTCTGCTCTGGGGAATGGGGGAGGGGGAAGCAGGCAGAGTGCAGCCAGAGTCAGCTTCCTTAGGAGGATAGGCCCAGCACTGCTACGCCGTGTCACTGCACCTACCAAGCATAACATCATGCTAACCTATAGCCCTGTCCTGCTGTGCTGCCCTGCCCTACCTGGTCTCTCCACTGGTCCCCATGACCTGCCTAGCCCCAGCTTATCAGCCTGCTGCAGTGGGAGAAAGCAGGGTCTGGGGCTGCATGGGAGAATACAGGGCTGGGGATAGGGCTGGAGCTGCAGTGGAGAAAACAGGGACTGGGGCTGGGAGTCTGAGACTGGGGCTGCAGTGGTAGAAAGCAGGGGCTGGGATAGGGCTGGAGCTGCAGTGGGAGAAAAACAGGGCTGGGGTAGGGCTGGAGCTGCAGTGGGAGAAAACAGGGGCTGGGGATAGGGCTGAGCTGCAGTGGGAGAAAACAGGGACTGGGGGCTGGGAGTCTGCGACTGGGGGCTGCAGTGGTAGAAAGCAGGGGCTGGGGATAGGGCTGGAGCTGCAGTGGGAGAAAACAGGGGCTGGGGTAGGGCTGGAGCTGCAGTGGGAGAAAACAGGGGCTGGGGATAGGGCTGGAGCTGCAGTGGAGATATCAGGGGCTGGGGATAGGGTGGAGCTGCAGTGGGAGAAAAACAGGGACTGGGGATAGGGCTGGAGCTGCAGTGGGAGAAAACAGGGGCTGGGGATAGGGCTGGAGCTGCAGTGGGAGAAAACAGGGACTGGGGATAGGGCTGGAGCTGCAGTGGGAGAAAACATGGGACTGGGGCAGGGACTGGGAGTCTGAGACTGGGGCTGTAGTGGGAGAATACAGGGACTGGGACTGGGAGTCTGAGACTGGGGCAGGGACTAGCATGCATGACACACAGGGATGGAGTTACTGTAACCCCCTAAACAAACACGTTACCAAGCAGCCTCATCCTCTCCCCTCTTTCCCCTCTCTCTTTGTCATGTATGGATCAGGCTCCACGGCTCAACAGGCTGAACATACAGGCCTCTGGGCTTTTCTCTCCTAGCCAGTCAGTCAGCCAGTCAGCCAGTCAGCCAGCCAGCAGGGTAGTGGACCGAGGAGCGGCATCTCTCGATGTGCCTCCCGATATCCTGGTTAATTCGTCCCCCATGCTATGGCTGTGAGAGAGGATATGATGGCACCAGCACCAGGCAGCCATGATGGTTTGCTTAGCAAGGCATTGTCATACATGAAGGCCGAGATATTATGTGAAGAGAAGACACATTCTGTATGTGAGGAATGCAGCAGGGAGATGGAAAGGAAACTGTGCACAGTACTGTACGCACCAGAGTGGAGACAACCGTGTTCTACTGTCTAATTCAATTTAACCATGTAGAAAAAAAGGTCTAAATTATTAAGTATCTCAAACAAGGGGGATTACGCCGAATGAGTCTTTTTCAATTTCACATCCTTATTGGGGCACAGATTCAATTATGAATAAATAGATGAAGAAACCAAAACAACCCATCAGGTCCATTTGTGTTGTGTCTCAGAGAAACAGAGCGCGAGCAGAAACAGCTAGACAGATGCTCTTACCAGCACAACTGTTATTTTCTCTCTCTATCCCTCTATCGTTCTCGCGCTCTCCTTCGCTCTCTCACTCTCTCCTTCTCCCACTCTCCACCCCTCCCTCTTTCTTCCGCCCTCTCTCTCCATCTCTCGCTCAACTTCCCTCTAATCCTCTCTCTAGGAGTGACAGCTGGTGTTTTTGGGAGGACTGGATCTGTCCTGCTCCGGCCCATGTGACAGAGGCCCACACTGTCACTCAAGCTGTGACAGTTCCCAGGGGGAGGAACCAAGGCGCAGCTGACAAATCCCACAATCTGCTTCCATACACTAGGAGGATCCCTGATGCATAGTACCACCATGACCAATGGCAATTGATTGGATTGATACAGTAAGGCACTTTTCCAGATGCTTTAAAGAGCTTTACATTACAATGTACAGGAAAAACTCACCTCACAAACCACCATCAACATCATCGACATGCAGCAAGGCAGCTTGGACAGCAGCCCAACACAGGGAGCCCTTCTAGACCACACATACATCACTCAACTGTTAAATACTTCTATTTCAATACCAAAACAGTGCTGACTGTGTAACGCCAGGTTAACCATTGTAATATGATGAAGTAGCCTACTCTCCACCACACAACGCGCTCCACTTTCTGCAACATCATTATAATCTTCCCATGTATAATAGCCACCTGATCCACTAGGTGTTCTATAAGCTGCTTGTTTTGGTGGCGGTGGGGTGAAATATGCCATGATAAGAGGACTGTCGGCCCTTAAAGCTACAGTCTGGGAACTAACAATCTATTCAAATGTCATTTTAATTCAAAACAATTCTGCTGTTTTTCAAATGCCAGACGGGAGCTTTAACCGACAGCATTGTCTGGCCGCTCCAGCAGAGACAGAGGCTGGGTTTTGTGTGGGCCTGCTCTCTCTAGCCTCCCCCTCTCTCTGGGATGCAGGAATAAAGGTCCCTATTAAAATTAATGGGCCAGTGGAGGTTATTCAGCACGGCCGCAATGAACAGAGCTCCTTCCACAAGGGGTAACATAATGAGCACTACAGAGGAACGACACCCATGCCCCCCTACGCCCTGCCACTCTACACCCCTGCCCCCTACGCCCTGCC
>NC_036847.1:25993479-26053866 GCF_002910315.2 Salvelinus sp. IW2-2015 | reverse complement strand
ATGCCTCCTTTAAGCATCCCCCACGCTTCTCACCACCACCACCTATCACCACTATCACGACGTCTGTATTTCATCCTCATATCTCTCTCCCTATTCACATCCCTTCTCTCTTCACTATAATCGCGTTCTAACATCTCATCCCTAGCCTGGCCATAACCTCAACACACGCAATAGTTAGCTATCCACTACCCCCTCCCTCTCACACTCACCCAACCACCACAACCTCCACCCCACCCACCCCTCCACCACCAACCCAATGTTAACACTACACCCTCCACCACCCACCCTCACTTCCACCAACTTTCCACCACCTCACCGCCCTCCCCACTACAGGCTACCACTCAGCCTCACACTTTCTATAACAGTCCACTCCACCCTTCACCTCTCTTCCTCCATATACCCATCAGACCTAGCTACCTCGCACCCCCTTCTCCATCACCACCACCCGACTCCACCATCAGCATCCCCACCACCACCACCACCCACCCAACCCCACGACCCCCCCACCACACACCCCCCTTGATGGCCAGAACCATACATTGGAGCCCTGCACTCAAGAAAGTCAGTAAATGCACCTTCTCAACTCACATCTCTAGCCCGCATCACCACACATTCCTCTCACCACATACTTGACGACCACTCTTAGGTAATATAGACCCAGAATCATCTAGAACGTAATATTGAAAAAATGGCAATCTTCTCAGATTCTTGACCCAGAGAGCCCTGAAGGCTTGATGTAGGCCACTGCGGGACACACAGCTTAGCTCGGACTTACACTACCCATAAATCACCTATGTTTGGCAATTCTCCCACACACCAGACTACCATTACCGGGATAATACCTTACTACCTAGATCCTCATTCACTACTCAACAGGACACCCATGATTAAGTTAATTCAAGGGGGAATTTTAAAACCTGTTACCTCCTGCTTAATCAGAGCTGCCATCCATTCTATACAGATTAAAAATGGACCGTAGCCCTAGTTACTCGCCATTCACCCCCCCTCCTCCACCACACACGCACGCACGCATAACACAACACCCAACACACACCTAAAACACACCTAAAAACATCACACAAGCCCAGGCACTCGTAACCAAAATGTACAAACAGACCCAGTACTTGTGCCCACACACTCACCTATGTTAACCTCTCCAGATCCCTATCCAATCTCTATTCGGTTCCTCTAGCTCTACCACCTGTCCCATTGTCTCTCTCACAGAGCATCAACCCTTTGTGTATTATTAAATCCAGCTGTTGCTTCCCAAGCTCAGCACCATACAATACGCCACAACTTGAACTGAACATAGACAATGTGTTCTCGTTGTATGCTGACGTCTGAGACAGCAGCTCAGAGACGGATCTAAGACAACACAAGTCTCTCAGCTATTCTATACACGCGTGTGCGTCCTGCTCTCTTGTGCTCCTTGTGCGTCACACCCCCTGGAGGTTAGATAATTAGAACCTAGAGTAGAAGTGAGTGAACTCTCAGACCATAGGGTGAGAGAAAGATGAAGCAGCATAACAGGAGAGCGGTACGGATGCTTGATTTGGATATGGGGAAAGGTCGGTTGATACTGCAAGTGAAGGTAGGTGATTGTAGATGCGGTGTGGTGCGGTACGAAGTTGGGTGCGTGTGGTAGAGCTGGAGTGATGATGAAGTTAAAAGTTGAGTAGTTTGGATGCTTGAGTCGCAAGTGAGTAGTCACGCTGAGGAGTAGAGATGCATGTCGCACAGTGAGTGAGTGAGTGAGGCTACAGTGACGATCTAGAGATGAGTGAACGTCGAGTTGCACATTAGGAGTCTGGAGTGAGTGAGTTCGACGTGAGTGAGCTAAGTTGATCCGAGTCGAAGGGGCGCGTGTGTGGGATATCCCTAGCTGGCGTAAGAAAAAGGCAGGCAAATGTACGGAAGAATACTACATGGACTCTAGTGTTGTTCACCGTTACTATACACTGCGTTATCCTGCGAATCCTTCCCTTTTCAAGCTTGTACTTCACAAAAATTCACTCGCTTATTCAATCACATATGCAGTAGTCATAGTCAGCCTTACATACCTGCATCCAACCCTCTACTCACGCTTTATTTCTCACTCAATTCCGATCGTGCTCCTACGCCCTCCAGTTCTCAATCACTCGAACTGAGCGGAATGAGCGTGAGGGGGAAGCGGTGCGAGCAGCGAATATGCTAGCAGAGTTGCATGCGCTCTCGCCTTATGAAGGATGTGCCAGTGGGACCCTCCAGCACTCGCCCATAATGCGCCCGTGTGCACTGGTTATGATAGCAACCTACCAAGCGCTGGAAACATTCAACAACCCCAGTGGTACATGCTATGTGAATAGACTCGTCCTGCTGTGCTGGCCTCTAGCCCACCTCTGGAGTCTCTGCCAACCGTTGCGCTCTTCTAGCATGACCATGCCAGCGATCGAGACTCTCACAATCTACGCCACTGGCTTCCCAAGTAGGTCACGAAAGAGATCATGTATCGGGGTCTTGAGCAGATGAATGGGAAACAGATAGCGAGGGCTGGTGGATAAGAGGGCTGAATAGTGGTCATGCAGTGGCGCAGAAAACAGGGACGCTCCAAGGGGCTGGGGAGTCCTGAAGACCTGGGGCTGCATGTGACACCAGGTGGTGAGAGCTGGGAGATGAGGGACATGGATGTCTACAAAGATTAGGGGATAAATAACAGGGCTGGCGGTATACGTGCGTTCGTTGAAGCGCAGTGGGAGAAAACACAGGGGCTGGGATAGGCGGAGCTGCAGTGGGAGAAGCAAGAAACTATAGGATCTTCTAGGGGCGCGAGGAATAGGTTCTGAGAGCGTTTGGGGAGCGCTGCCAGCTGGTTTAAGACACCAGCACGGGGCTGGGGAATAGGGCTGGAGCTGCAGTGGAGAAAACAGGGGATAGGGTATGAGAAGCCTGTGACGGCCATGTGGGGGAAGTAAATAACAGGGCGAGCGTCTTAGGGGTGAGGGGTTATGAGTGTGCCTTGTGAAGACCTGCAGTTGGGAGTAATAGCTATGAGGGGGCTAGGGGATAGGGCTGGACAAGCTATGCAAAGTGGAGAAAACAGGGACTGGGGACTCAGATAGGGGAATAGGAGCTGTCTAGGTTGGAGTATAAACATGGGGTGAGTGGTGAGATAGGGTGGCTTCGCAGGCTCGCAGAACGATATAACACAGGGTCTGAACTTCTAAGGAGCGTAAAGTTAAACCAAGCGCGTGCTGGAAAGACTATGGTAGGGTGGTGTGAGGGACCACTAAACACATCACTGTGTGGGATCCTTGCGAGGCTGGAGTCTCCGTTAGAGACGCAGGGGTTGGATTAGGTGGTTGTGATTAGATATTACATTGGTGATAGAGAGTGATCTGTGTTTGATGGTAACTCCTTTCCTTTGAGAACGGTAAGGCTGGGGAAGTCGAGGTTGATAAGAGAAAGAGGGAGCTGATGGAACTGGTTTGAGTCTTTTGATGCACCTCGTGGAGCTTGACACAAGTGGAGTGGGCAGCGATCACACCCGCAGGGGCTTAGCGCCAAATCTGAGTTGGACCAACTCTGAACTGGGGCTGGGACATCGCTGCGAGTCTGAGAGTTCTGGAGAGGAGCAGAGCTCCGACGCAGTGTGAGTGAGAGAGAATATGGCGCTGATGACTTTGGGCACGATCAAGTGAGGGGCGGGCGGCCTCGCGGAATGTATTGCTGAGATTGGTCTACTGTAAGACTTTGGGGTCGCTAATGCACGAGGTAGGAGATAGTTTGCGGAGGGGCACTGGTCTGGGTAGTCTGAGACTTGGAGGGCGTCACGGGTATTTTGGTGATTGTAGACATGAGACGCTCTTGTGGGTTGATTAGTAGGGGCAGAAATATCAGGACTGGGACTGGGAGTCTGAGACTGGTGCAGGGCACTTAGCATGCTCAAAAAATGAGCACATAAAACAGGAGAATGGTAGTTTTAGCTTGCAACAGATTGCGCTCCCGTAAAGGTACAAAAACACGTACCAAGCAGCACGCTCTCATCATCTCACAGCTTCTCAAACTATTAGCCCCTCGCGAATCACTCTGTCGCGCATGTGTTGTACATGCATTTTATGGATTAGGCCCCTTACCACGGTCAGTATTAAATGGTAATTAATTGTCAATTCTGCTCCACAACGGGGAAATATCAATGAATTCATGAAATGTCACTGATGTATCTTTATTGTCTTGTATGTCAGCAATCAGCGCCACTGAATTCGATTAATTCGCAGCCTCGCTAGGTAGGCATTCTAATCATCATCTCTAAGAGGACACCACGATGAGCTTCAGCTTTTTCCAAGTGCAAGCAGCAGACCAGATCGCACCAGAGCAGTTTGACAAGGGTACGATGGGAGACAGAGCAGTGAGGAGACGTGTACCTTCAAATTGTACTTTCGAAATCGTTGCTCACTCTCAGATAAACTGCCCGTTAATTCGTCACACTCCCAGTCGAATGGATGCATAAGGTGAGAACAAGTAAGATAGAGTGAGTTGATAGATGACTATTAGACGCAATCTCGCAAGGCACCCAAGGCAGTGGATATGATGTGGTTGTATTGTCGTTAGCCACATATGCCAGTTGTCATAACATTGAAGGACGGAGATGATGAAATGTGGGTCCCAAGAGCAGAACAGAACAAATCTCTTCTGTTGAAGTTTGATGAAATGCACAAGGCGAGGGGTGGAGAGATATAGGGATAAGGAAAGCTGAGCTGCACAGTAACTGGGCTCTAACGCCCAGAGAGTTTGCCGTGACCTGAATCCAAGCGAGATCCTCTCGCAACGCTAGGCACTGTAGAGTTTTTTCTAATTTAAAAATTCAAGTACAGAATCAAAAGTCCGTGAGAGCTGTGGCCCTTATAAGTGTTATTAATAAAGAGTAATCCCTCGAGAGATTCAATGGAGTTGGGATATTTACGCCGCTCATGATCTCTTTTCTAACAATCTCTCTCTCTCTACAACTTATAGTTTTGAAGTTGGTCTAACTCAGATTCAATTATAGAGTAATATGAATTATGATTATGAAAAGATTAAATATCACATCAAAGAACCAACCCCATTCCAATGTCACACAATTTTGCTGTGTTGAGCTGATTCTCTAGAGAAAACAGAGCGGCGAGCAAGAACAGCTAGAACTCAAAGAAGATGAGCGGTTCTCTTACTCAGCATCAAAAGGAGAATTTTTACCATTCTCTTTCCTCACTCTCAGAATACACTTTCTATACAGCTCTTTCACAAAGCGTCGCTTTACCTCCTTTGCATTCACCATCCTCACATATCTCACACTAGTCTCCTCACACTCATCTCTATCCACAATCCTTGAACTCCTCCCGGTATCCTTTATTATCCACCCTCATTTCTCTGCAACCAAGTCGTTCTGCGACCTCAAAATCAACTATTGCCCAATCTTACATGCACACCATCATCCCTTGCAAGCGGAGTGCTACTAGTCACTCGTGTATGTTGTATTTCGAGGTAAGACTGACTGGATCTGTCCTACGAGCTCCGCGACACATCTCATGTGACGGTATAGAAAGGCCTCACATTGATCTATTACTCAGACGCTCTAGATGACAGTAATTACCAGGGGGGTAAGGAAAACACAAAAGGTCGCAAGCTTAGAGCAACACATACCTCATCAAAAATCATCCGGCTTCCAAACACTGGATTAAGATCCCTAGAATCGAGCGTACCTCATGATACGCTGAGACACTGAGCAAATGGCAAAATTGATTTATCGAGAAATTATTGTAGAGGATAAGAGAAGGTAGACACACGTATGTTACTCATGATAGTCTTTTAAGGATGAGCAAGCTTTTATAGAACATCTACTACGACACGTCATAGGACAGTTAACAATACAACAATATCACTCTACCTTCACAGAGACAAAATGCCGCCTCAGCATTCTCAATATACATTCGAATATAAGTCGAACACATATGTTCAAGCTGAATGTGCTCTATGCCGTTGAAGAGACAAGAGGCAGCCCTCGGGGAAATCACAAGGGGCCCTTCTGAGCCGACGCCACAACATTCACATTCCATCTCCTCAGGAACTCGGGTCAGTAAATACTTCTAATTTCAATACCAAACAGCTTGCTGACGGTGGGTGAAAAAGCGCGAGGTTGTGCCTTATATTCTTCGCATGTGCATCAAACATAATGTAAGGACTCTGTAAAGAAAGAGTTATCCTCCCACTCACACGTCCTACCTTACACAATCGCACTGTGTCGTTCACTTTCTGCAAACATCATTAATAATCTTCCTGTAATAATAAGCCACCTGGATCCACTAGGTGTTCTAGCTCTGCAGTTGTCGTATCCGGTGACTTGTCATGTACAGTCGTGGCCAAAAGAGATAGATAGGAGCACAAGAACTTGTTTTTGAGTTAGTGGCTGGTTGTGCCCAGCTAGAAAATGATTTTGCACCTACTTGTCAGATTGGTAGTGTACTTGAGGATTATGGTTCCGTTGTAACACACACGATTGTTCACAGCTTCTGGGAACTAACAATTCTATTGGAATTCAACTGATAGTGTCATATTATAATATTCCACAAGAACAATACATTATTTCATAGAGCTGTTTTTGTTCAAATGGCCTAGACGTGTGAGTTTTTAATCCTCGAGCACATTTGGTACTCTCAGGCCTGGACTGTTGCACATAGCGCAGAGACAGAGGGCTGGGGGTAAGATGTGCCATGTGAGGCTCTGTCCGCAGTGTTTCGACCTCTAGCCCCTCTCCTTCTTCTCTCACTGACCTGGGATGCAGGGAATCAGCCCACTAGGCTGGGTCTCCGTTATTCATAACTTACAATGGCGTGGGCACGTCGAAGGTCTCAATCCTAGACCTGACTCAGCAGCCCAATCTTCACAATGAAGTCACGACTAGACTCTGTAGGACAGAAAGCGTCTGTCTCTCACCGACAAAGGTGTTATTACGTTATAATGGGATGTCATACTATGAGGAATCGTCGAGCTCATGCCACACCCCTACGCGCCCTGTCAATTGAGGACTTATCGCACACCACTCTAGTGTCTCTCAAACTGCGGGCACTTGTCCCAACGTGCTCTATTGCGAGCCCGCTTGACGTCTCTCCCCTAGTGCGCCCCTGGCCGACACCTCCATAAACACACTTACCTCTGAGCTCGTTCTCCTCATTTGGTTCCCCCGAGCCCACTCCTTTAGATCGCTACCTCTTGACTCCGTCTCTGAGTCCTACCTGCGCTATGACGCGTGCTTTTCATCATGCCTACACGGACACCATGGCCGCTTAATTGCGTCCCTTCGGTCCCACTCTCCACCCTGCCCCAACCATGCAAACTCGCTCTACTCCTGGATGTTTGCGTGAGAAATGTGTGCTCCTATGCCCCCGCGGGTGAGACTTGGGTGTCCCTCTGGAATCAACGATCCTTGCCACTCTTATAATCTATCCATCCGGTGCTCGACTTCGATTCCACTTCCTGGCCCACACCATAATTTGTAAAGGTCGTAGGCACCTCTCACTACCCCACTTCGGCTCGAGAAGCACACCACTCTCGACCCACTGCCACTATGACTAAGGACCATCCCCTGAGCGGCCCATATTTACGCTGTTGGCCATGACACAGGAAACTGAATGTAGCGCTCTTTCCTCCTTTGCCATCTCTACACCCCTGCCCCCCATGCCCTGCCACTCTACACCCCTGCCACTCTACACCCCTGCCACTCTACATCTCTGCCACTCTACACCTCTGACACTCTACACCCCTGCCACTCTACACCCCTGCCCACCTGCCCCTCTGTCACAGGACCAAAAGCATTAAATATGGAGGAGAAAAGTTTCCACACTGTCCTCCATCCAGACTCCAGAGTCCCTGGAATAGAATAGCACCACTTGACAGTGTCTGAGGGTGTGAAGACCAGTCAGTGGACAGACTCCTCAGTCTCCAGAGGCCATGGTTTCAACAGTGATGAAGTGGCTGGGATCTCTTAAATGGACCTTGAACTGGGACACCAGAATAGCCAAACGAGCTGGAGAAGACTGCCCAGAACAGAGTGCGATGGAGAGGAGTCTTCGCTGGCCTATGCACCCTAAGGTGCGATGGGCTTAAGTACTGTAAGTCAGCATTTTAGAAACAAAAGCCGTGGCTGACGATAACTGCTGGTAACTGACCACAACTGCCAGTAACGGTAACTGACCTTTTTGAGGCGTCCGCTCTTGGTGCCGACGAAGGCCACGCAGTATCCGTTGTAGACGTAGGAGGTGACAGAGGTCATGCGGTCCCGTGTCTCTGTGTAGAGGGCGTGTCCCGTCACCAGCTGAGAGCCGCCAAGGGGCTGGTTGATGTCCAGACCACAGAACGAGTCATCGATGGGCACCGGCTGGAAGAGAGAGAGAGAGAGGTTAGAGATGGAAAAGAAAGCAAGGTTAGAGATAAAGAGAGGTTATAGATGAGAGAGAGAAGTTATAGATGGAGAAAGAGAGGTTATAGATGGAGAAAGAGAAGTTATAGACGGCGAGAGAGAGCTTATAGATGAAGAGAGGTTATAGATGGAGAAAGAGGTTATAGATGGAGAGAGAGGTTATAGATGGAGACAGAGAGGTTAAGATGGAGAAAGAGAGGTTATAGATGGAGAAAGAGAGGTTATAGATGGAGAGAGAGAGGTTATAGATGGAGAAAGAGAGGTTATAGCTGGAGAGGTTATAGATGGAGAAAAATAGGTTATAGATGGAGAAAGAGAGGTTATAGATGGAAAGAGAGAAGTTATAGATGGAGAGAGAGGTTATAAATGGAGAGAGGTTATAGATGGAGAAAGAGAAGGTATAGATGGAGAAAGAGAGGCTATAGATGGAGAGAGGTTATAGATTGAGAGAGAGAGGTTATAGATGAAGAGAGGTTATAGATGGAGAAAGAGGTAATAGATGGAAAGAGAGAAGTTATAGATGGAGAAAGATAGGTTATAAATGGAGAGAGAGGTTATAGATGGAGAAAGAGAGATATAGATGGAGAAAGAGAGGTTATATATGGAGAGAGAGAAGTTATAGATGGAGAGAGAGAGGTTATAGATGGAGAAAGAGAAGTTATAGATGGAGAAAGAGAGGTTATAGATGGAGAAAGAGAGGTTATAGATGGAGAGAGAAGTTAAATATGGAGAGAGGTTATATATGTTGAAAGAGAGGTTATAGATGGAGAGAGAGAAGTTATAGATGGAGAGAGAGAGGTTATAAATGGAGAGAGGTTATAGATGGAGAAAGAGAAGGTATAGATGGAGAAAGAAAGGTTATAGGTGGAGAGAGAGTTATAGATGGAAGAAAGAGAAGTTATAGATGGAGAAAGAAGAGGTTATAGATGGAGAAGAGAGAAGTTACAGATGGAGAGAGAGAAGTTATATATTGGAGAAAATAGGTTATATATGGAGAAAGGAGAGGTTATAGATGGAGAGAGAAGTTAAATATGGAGAGAGGTTATAGATGTTGAAAGAGAGGTTATAGATGGAGAAAGAGAGAGAGAAGTTATAGATGGAGAGAGAGAAGTTATAGATGGAGAGAAGAGTTATAAATGGAGAGAGGATATAGATGGAGAAAGAGTAGATATAGATGGAGAAAGATAGGCTATAGATGGAGAAAGATAGGTTATAGATAGAGAGAGGAGAAGTTATAGATGGAGAGAGAGAAGTTATAGATGGAGAAAAAGAGGTTATAGATCGAGAAAGAGAGGTTATAGATGGAGAGAGAAGTTAAATATGGAGAGAGGTTATAGATGTTGAAAGAGGGGTTATAGATGGAGAAAGAGAGAGGTTATAGATGGAGATAGAGAAGTTATAGATGGAGAGAGAGAAGATATAAATGGAGAGAGAGAGGTTATAAATGGAGAGAGGTTGTAGATGGAGAAAGGGAAGATATAGATGGAGAAAGAGAGTTATAGATGAGAGAGGTTTATAGATGGAGAGAGAGAGGTTATAGATGAAGAGAGGTTATAGATGGAGAAAGAGGTTATAGATGGAAAGAGAGAAGTTATAGATGGAGAAAAGAGAAGTTATAGATGGAGAAAGAGAATATATAGATGAAGAGAGAAGATATACATGGAGAGAGAGAGGTTATAAATGGAGAGAGGTTGTCGATGGAGAAATTAAGATATAGATGGAGAAAGAGAGGTTATAGATGGAGAGAGGTTATAGATGAAGAGAAAGAGATTATAGATGAAGAGAGGTTATAGATGGAAAAAGAGGTTATAGGTGGAAAAAGAGAAAGGTTATAGATGGAGAAAGAGTGAGGGTATAACGGAGAAAGAGAGGTTATAGATGGAGAAGAGAGCGAGAGAGGTTATAGATGGAGAGAGAGAAATTAAATATGGAGAGGTTATAGATGGAAAAAGAGAGGTTATAGACGGAGAGAGAGAATTAAATATGGAGAGGTTATAGATGGAGAAAAAGAGGTTATAGATGGAGAAAGAGAGGTTATAAATGGAGAGAGAGGTTTATCGATGGAGAAAGATAAAATATAGATGGAGAAGAGAAGGTTATATATGGAGAGAAAGAGAAGTTATAGATGGAGAGAGAGAGGTTATAGATGGAGAAAGGAGAGGTTATTTAGATGGAGAAAGAGAGAGTCAGAGGTAATAGATGGAGAGAGAGAAGTTATAGATTCGAGAGAGAGAAGTTATAGATGGAGAGAGAGAGGTTATAAATGGAGAGAGGTTATAGATGGAGAAAGAGAAGATATAGATGGAGAAAGAGAGYTTATAGATGGAGAAAAAGAGGTTATAGATGGAGAGAGAGAAGATATAGATGGAGAAAAATAGGTTATAGATGGAGAAAGAGAGGTTATAGATGGAGAGAGAAGATAAATATGGAGAGAGGTTATAGATGTTGAAAGAGGGGTTATAGATGGAGAAAGAGAGAGGTTATAGATGGAGATATAGAAGTTATAGATGGAGAGAGAGAAGTTAAAAATGGAGAGAGAGAGGTTATAAATGGAGAGAGGTTGTAGGTGGAGAAAGAGAAGATATAGATGGAGAAAGAGAGTTTATAGATGGAGAGAGGTTATAGATGGAGAGAGAGAGGTTATAGATGAAGAGAGYTTGTAGATGGAGAAAGAGGTTATAGATGGAAAGAGAGAAGTTATAGATGGAAAGAGAGAAGTTATAGATGGAGAATGAGAAGCTATAGATGGAGAGAGAGAGGTTATAGATGGAAAAAGYGAGGTTATAGATGGAGAAAGAGAGAGAGGTTATAGATGGAGAAAGAGTGAGGGTATAGACGGAGAAAGTGAGGTTATAGATGGAGAAAGAGAGCGGGWGAGGTTATAGATGGAGAGAGAGAAGTTATAGAAGTTATCTTGGCCATGAGAGAGAGCAGGAGATGTGGGAAGAAAGAGGGAGAGAGACAGAAAGAGACAAAGTGGATCCTAGTGCATCCTTCTCCCTGGCTGCCAGACGTACATTTTGCTGTCTTTCTGTTCCACTTGGTAGACATGTCTTTGTTGTGCTTGAACGAGCCCCACCTTGCACTCACCCTGCCTCATTACACAGGGATATGATCACATCAGGGCAGGAGGAGGAGAGTATGCTCACTAAGTATGGCTTCTACCATACYGAGCTTCTCTACACTGCAGGAAAACATACACAGTTATGGATGTAATGGACAGTGAACCAACTAGAGAATCAGGCTGGAGGACTGTTCACTCGAAGAGAAAAATGACCTGTCAAAATGTCTGATAAAATCTCCTTCTCAACAGAAATCTAAACTATGCAGAATCACGACGGTGCAGTCAGACTCATTTAAACTGTCATTAATTTGGTTGGGAATGGAGCTCCACATCAAGTCACATCAGAGGAGGGAGGGGCTGGGATGTGTCTATGGTGGTGACCCAGGCCACAGTGTGCGTGGCAGTGGCAGGGTTTCCACTAGTTACCACAGCTACAGTTGAAGTCGGAAGTTTACATACACCTTAGCCAAATACATTTAAACTCAGTTTTTCACAATTCCTGACATTTAATTCTAGTAAAAGTCCCTGTCTTAGGTCAGTTAGGATCACCACTTTATTTTAAGAATGTGAAATGTCAGAATAATAGTAGAGAGATTGCATGCCCTGACCTGAGATATCTCTGTTTCTTTATTATTTGGTTAGGTCAGGGTGTGACTAGGGTGGGTACGTTAGTTTTTGTATTGTCTAGGGTTTTTTGTAAGTSTAGGGTTTTTGTAGGTCTAGGTATTTGTATGTCTCTGGTGGCATGATATGGTTCCCAATCAGAGGCAGCTGTTTATCGTTGTCTCTGATTGGGGATCATATTTAAGTAGACATTTTCCTTTTGGTGTTCGTGGGTTCTTGTTCTATATTTAGTTGCCTGTCTGTGTAACGGATGTGAAATGGCTAGCTAGTTAGCGGGTACGCGCTAGTAGCGTTTCAATCAGTTACGTCACTTGCTCTGAGACTTAAGTAGGGTTTCCCCTTGCTCTGCAAGGGCCGTGGCNTAGTTAGCGGGTACGCGCTAGTAGCGTTTCAATCAGTTACGTCACTTGCTCTGAGACTTAAGTAGGGTTTCCCCTTGCTCTGCAAGGGCCGTGGCTTTTGTGGAGCGATGGGTAACGACGCTTCGTGGGTGTCAGTTGTTGATGTGTGCAGAGGGTCCCTGGTTCGCGCCCGTGTCGGGGCGAGGGGACGGTTTAAAGTTATACTGTTACATCTGCACTACTTATATTAGCTTCACGGTTCATTTTGTTATTTTGTTCATTTGTTCAGTGTTCGTTCTTATAATAAAGAAGATTGTACGCTTACCACGCTGCGCCTTGGTGTCCTCCTTACAACGGCCGTGACAAAAGAACCCACCACAAAAGGACCAAGCAGTGTGTTCAGGAGGAATGGACATGGGAAGAGATTCTAGATGGAGCAGGATCCTGGACGCAGGCGGGGGAGTATCGCCTTCCGAAGGAAGAAATAGAGGCAGCGAAATTGGAACGGCGATATTACGAGGAGAAATACAAATGAGGCAAGCACGAGAGGCAGCCCCAATAATTCTTTTTGGGGGGGTACACAAGGGGATTGGATGAGTCAGGTTGGAGACCTGAGCCAACTCCTCGTGCTTACTGTGGGGAGCGTGTAACTGGTCAGAAACCGTGTTATGCAGAGATGCGCACGGTGTCTCCCGTTCGCATTCATAGCCCGGTGCGCTCTATTCCAGCTCCTCGCATTTGCCGGGCTAGAATGGGCATCCAGACAGAACGGATGGTGCCGGCTCAGCGCTCCTGTACTCCAGTATACCTCCTTGGATCAGGATATCCTGCGCCGGCTCTGCGTACTGTGTCTCCGGTGCGTCTGCACAGCCCAGTGCGTCCTGTGCTAGCGCCCCGCACTTGCCGGGCTCAAGTGAGCATCCAGCCAGGACGCATTGTGCCAGCTCTACGCTCCAGATCTCCAGTGCACTTCCACAGTCCAGTACGGCCTGTGCTTCTTACCCGCACTCGCCCTGAGGTGCGTGTCCCCAGCCCGGTACCACCAGTGCAGGCACCACGCATCAGACCTCCAGTGCGCCTCCACAGTCCAGTACGTCTTGTGCCTCCTCTCCGCACTCGCCCTCTGGTGCGTGTCCTCAGTCCGGTACCACCAGTTCCGGCACCACGCATCAGGCCTCCAGTGCGCTTCCACAGTCCAGTACGGCCTGTGACTCTTCCCCGCACTCGCCCTGAGGTGCGTGTCCTCAGCCCGGTACCACCAGTTCCGGCACCACGCATCAGGCTTCCAGTGCGCTTCCACAGTCCAGAGCTTCCGGCAACAGCTCCCAGTCCAGAGCTTCCGGCGACAGTTCCCAGTCCAGAGCTCCCGGCGACAGTACCCAGTCCAGAGCTTCCGGCGACAGTACCCAGTCCAGAGCTTCCGGCGACAGTTCCCAGTCCAGAGCTTCCGGCGACGTTTCACAGTCCGGAACCTCCAACGACGGGCCACAGTCCGGAACCTCCAAAAGACGGGCACAGTCCGGAACCTCCAACGATGGCCGCAGTTCGGAACCTCCTGCGACGGGCCACAGTTCGGAACCTCCAACGACGGGCCACAGTCCGGAACCTCCAACGACGGGCCACAGTCCGGAACCTCCAACGACGGTCCCAGTCAGGAGCCTCCAGCGGCGATGCCCAGTCCGGAGCCTCCAGCGGTGATCTCCAGTCCGGAGCCTCCAGCGACGATCTCCGTCCGGAGCCTTCTGCGAAATCCCTAGTCCGGAGCCTCCAGCGACGATCCCCAGTCCCGGAGCCTCTGGCGACAGTCCCCAGTCCGGAGCCTCTGGCCGACGGTCCCCAGTCCGGGGTCTCCGGCGACGGTTCCCAGTCCGGGGCCTCCGGCGACGGTTCCCAGTCCGGGGCCTCCGGCGGCGATCCGCAGTCCAGAGCCCCCGGCGATGATCCGCGGTCCGGGTCTACAAAGGCGGAGGAATCAGCGTAAAGAGGGGGGGGCTGCGTCCAGAACCGGAGCCGGAGCCGCCACCGAGGGTAGATGCCCACCCGGACCCTCCCCTATAGGTTCAGGTTTGCGGCCGGGAGTCCGCACCTTTGGGGGGGGGTACTGTCACGCCCTGACCTGAGATATCTCTGTTATCTTTATATTTTGGTTAGGTCAGGGTGTGACTAGGGTGGGTACGTTAGTTTTTGTATTGTCTAGTTTTTTTTTGTAAGTGTAGGGTTTTTCTAGGTCTAGGTATTTGTATGTCTATGGTGGCCTGATATGGTTCCCAATCAGAGGCAGCTGTTTATCGTTGTCTCTGATTGGGGATCATATTTAGGTAGACATTTTCCTTTTGGACAAGATAATTATTTATTTCAGCTTTTCTTTCTTTCATCACATTCCCAGTGGGTCAGAAGTTTACATACACTCAATTAGTATTTGGTAGCATTGCCTTTAAAATGTTTAACTCCGGTAAAACATTTCGGGTAGCCTTCCACAAGCTTCCCACAATAAGTTGGGTGAATTTTGGCCCATTCCTCCTGATAGAGCCGGTGTAACTGAGTCAGGTTTGTAAGCCTCCTTGCTCGCACACACTTTTTCAGTTCTGCCCACAAATATTCTATAGGATTTAGGTCAGGGCTTTGTGATGGCCACTCCAATACCTTGACTTTGTTGTCCTTAAGCCATTTTGCAACAACTTTGGAAGTATGCTTGGGGTCATTGTCCATTTGGAAGACCCATTTGCGACCAAGCTTTAACTTCCTGACTGATGTCTTGAGATGTTGCTTCAATATATCCACAGAATTTTTCCTCCTCATGATGCCATTTATTTTGTGAAGTGCACCAGTCCCTCCTGCAGCAAAGCACCCCGACAACATGAGGCTGCCACCCCTGTGCTTCACAGTTGGGATGATGTTCGTCGGGCTTGCAAGCCTCCCTCTTTTTCCTCCATACATAATGATGGTCATTATGGCCAAACAGTTATATTTTTGTTTCATCAGACCAGAGGACATTACTCCAAAAAYTACGWTCTTTGTCCCCAAGTGCAGTTGCAAACAGCAGTCTGACTTTTTTATGCCGGTTTTGGAGCAGTAGCTTCTTCCTTGTTGAGCGGCCTTTCAGGGTTATGTCGATATAGGACTCGTTTTACTGTGGATATAGATACTTTTGTACCTGTTTCCTCCAGCACCTTCACAAGGTCCTTTGCTATTGTTCTGGGATTGATTTGCACATTTTGCACCAAAATATGTTAATCTCTAGAAGACAGAACGCATCTCCTTCCTGAGCGGTATGATGGCTGTGTGGTCCCGTGGTGTTTATACTTGCATACTATTGTTTGTACAGATGAACGTGGTACCTTCAGGCGTTTTGGAAATTGCTCCCAAGGATGAACCAGACTTGTGGAGGTCTCCAATTATTTTTCTGAGATCTTGTCAAATGTCTTTTCATTTCCCCATGATGTCAAGCAAAGAGGCACTGAGTTTGAAGGTAGGCCTAGAAATACATCCACAGGTACACCTCCAATTGACTCAAATGATGTCAATTAGCCTATCAGAAGCTTCTAAAACCATGACATCATTTTCTGGAATTTTCCAAGCTGTTTAACTTCTCTGGGATATGTGGGACGGTAGCGTCCCACTTGGCCAAAAGGTAGAAAAAATGTAGCGCGCCAAAATCAAATATATTACTATAAACATCTATCTTTCATGAAATCACACATGAAAGACACCAAATTAAACCTACACATGTTGTGAATCCAGCCAACATGTCTGATTTCAAAAAGGATTTACGGCGAAAGCACACCAAACGATTATGTTAGCTCAGTACATAGCCACAGAAAAACACAGCCATTTTCCCAGCAAAAGATAGTAGTCACAAAAAGCAGAAATAGAGATAAAATGTATCACTAACCTTTGATGATCTTCATCAGATGACACTCATGTTACACAATACATTTATGTTTTGTTCGATAATGTGCATATTTATATCCACAAATCTCAGTTTACATTGGCGCCATGTTCAGAAATGCCTCCAAAATATCCGGAGAAATTGCAGAGAGCCACGTCAAATAACAAAAATACTCATCATAAACTTTGATGAAAGAGACATGTTTTACATATATTTAAAGATACACTTGTTCTTAATGCAACCGCTGTGTCAGATTTCAAAAAAACTTTACGTAAAAAGCACACCATGCAATAATCTGAGTCGGCGCTCAAACATAACAACATTTCTCCACCATGTTGGAGTCATCAGAAATTACATCATAAATATTCCCTTACCTTTGATCATCTTCATCAAAATGCACTCCCAGGAATCCTAGTTCCACAATAAATCGTTGTTTTGTTCGATAATGTCCATTACTTATGTCTAAGTAGCTACTTTTGCTAGCATGTTTAGTGCACATGTCCAAACGCTCGCGCAAATGCAGGCGAACTCGGACGAAAACTTAAAAAAGTTATATAACAGGTCGAATAAACTGGTCAAATGTCTGTAGAAGTTATGGAACGCAAGGCGATATCATGAGGAAAGCGTGTGACCAGGAACTGGCAATCTGCCAGACCACTGACACATTCCCCTCCCATCCGGCCCCACAACACAGCATAAGCTTCATTCCACGTTCTACAGACTGTTGACATCTAGTAGAAGGCGTAGGACATGCAAACAGATCCATATCTTACAGGGAWTTGAATCGGTGATGAGTTGAGCATTGACCAGTCTCAGAATTCTCACTTCCTGTTTGGATTTTGTCTCAGGTTTTTGCCTGCCATATGAGTTCTGTTATACTCACAGACATCATTCAAACAGTTTTAGAAACTTCAGAGTGTTTTATATCCAATAGTAATAATAATATGCATATATTAGCATCTGGGACAGAGTAGGAGGCAGTTCACTATGGGCACGCAATTCATCCAAAAGTGAAAATGCTGCCCCCTATCATAAAGAAGTTAAAGGCACAGTCAACTTAGTGTATGTAAACTTCTGACCCACTGGAATTGTGAAACAGTGAATTATAAGTGAAATAATCTGTCTGTAAACAATTGTTGGAAAAATTACTTGTGTCATGCACAAAGTAGATGTCCTAACCGACTTACCAAAACTAATGTTTGTTAACAAGAAATGTGTGGAGTGGTTGAAAAACGAGTTTTAATGAGTCCAACCTAAGTGTATGTAAACTTCCGACTTCAACTGTATATCATAAAAATGTATGAAAACAAAATGTGCTTTTTGGTCTTAATGTAAGGTTAGGGTTAGGCATAAATTAAGGCTAGGGCTAAGGTTAGGGTCAAGGTTAGGGTCAAGGTTAGGGTCAAGGTTAGGGTCAAGGCTAGGGTTAAGGCTAGGGTTAGGGTTAATGTTATGGTTAAGGTTAGGGTTAAGGTTAGGGTTAAGGTTAAGGCTAGGGTTAAGGTTTGGGCTATGGTTAAGGTTATGGCTAGGGTTAAGGTTAGGGATAAGGCTAGGGTTAAGGCTAGGGCTAAGGCTAGGGTTAAGGCTAAGGCTAGGGTTAAGGATAGGGTTATGGTTTGGGTTAAGGCTAGGGTTAAGGCTAGGGTTAGGGTTAAGGCTTGGGTTAAGGCTAGAGTTAGGGTTAGGTTTAAGGTAAGGGTTAAGGCTTGGGTTAAGGCTAGGGTTAAGGCTAGGGTTAAGGTTAGGGTTAATGCTTGGGTTAAGGGTTAGGGTTAAGATTTAGGGTTAAGGGTTGGGTTACGTTTAAGGCTTGGGTTAAGGTTAGGGTTAAGTTTAAAGGTTTGGTGTAACCCTATCTCCCTCGTGATGCTACACAACAGCACACCACGCTACACTCGTAAAGCCTCTGCTTTCATGAGCGGAGTGAAAAGCGATAATTCTGTCGGGCATAAAAGCTTCAGCCTCGTAGACTCGCACCCTCAGCCAACCTATCCTTGTGGAACAAACATCCTCTCCCTTTCTTCACAGCTCTCAAAATAGCATGGATGGAGAGATAATGTGCCCACTCCACAGTCATATGAAAGCTAAGCAGGAAACAGGCAGCTAGATGCCGGTGTTTATCAGTATTTATGTCTGTTACTCMGTGAAGGTACAACATGTCTAAAATGATTTGAGCTGGTTTATGTTTCAGCGTGCAGAGGCCCTATCTGGGGATCTGTGTCTGTCACAGACAGAGAGAAGCAGTCTGAATCAGATGAGATAGCTATAGTTGGAGCTATAAAAGAGCCTGAGAAACAGACCTCAGACACTGTAACTTATCAATAAAACTACTCCCTCAGACTCCAACCAATGTCATGTGAAGAGTGTATCAGTTCCTGTAGTCTAGACTCTGAGTACGGGATTCAGAGCATTTGGTTCTGATTCTATCTAAATAGTTTAGATGATGTATGCTTAGTAGGCTTGGCTAGAAACCTAAATCCCTTTGCATCTTATGTGGTCGTGTTTTCCAAAAGCACTTTCCTATGGGTTTTGAGGGTTTCTTGTTTATGGTTTCAACTACCAATAAATGTTGGAGATGGAGATCTGGAGTCACTAGATTTCACTGTGGGATGTATCTAATGCTAACAACATGGATTATCAATGTCAGAGTCCATAAATACAATACACCAATGACTGGTGGTATTTTAATCCATATTGAACCAATCACATAGCAGGTAAAATGGACAGAGGGAGGGTGGTATATCCACTTCTGAAATTCAGAATTGTTCAGGCTTGTCAACTTTTATGGTGATATTAAAAAATACAAGATGATGTCTCAAATTCAAACCATTTTGATGGCAAAGTGAAGGCTACATACACTCCCTATAATTTACATAGATAAACTTCCTAAAGCAGAATCGTATATGTTTACACTGAGGTGAACTGAGGTGAAGTGTCTGATTAGCCATTCACATGGTCCCCCTCGACCCCCTGACCTCTCATTCCCATGACAATGATGCTATGGGTAGCCATCGCTAGGTGACAGGGATGTGGAAACGGGTTCAGTTCCCTCTCAGGAGACCTACAGAGGGCTCAATCAATAGTGGCCCCTCTTTAAACACAAATGCTCTGGAGCAGGTTTTCCCAAACCTCGGTCCTGGGGCCCCCCTGGGTGCACGTTTAGCTTTTTCCCTAGGACTACACAGCTGATTCAAATAATCAAAGCTGGATGAGTTTGTTATCTTCTTGTCAATATGGGGGCACTGTTTTCACTTTGTAAAAATTCGTTCCCAAATTAAACTGCCTCGTACTCAATTCTTGCTCGTACAATATGCATATTATTATTACTGTTGGATAGAAAACACTCTCTAGTTTCTAAAACCGTTTGAATTATATCTGTGAGTAAAACAGAACTCAAGTTGCAGCTAACTTCCTGTCAGGAAGTGAGAAATCTGAAATCGGGCACTCTGTTCCAGGGTCAGTTTATTAATTTGCATGTAATCTATGAGTCGACATGCACTGCATACGATTTCCCCTAGATGTCAGTAAGCAGTGAGAATTGGAATGGAGTGTCTGGGTAGTTCTGAGGCCGTATAAAGGCTCTTGGAACGTGGGGTGCACTCTTTTCAACGTTCGTCATGGCGCAAGACAGACCTCAGGATGGCATTCTGAAAAGCTCTCGTTATAGGCCTTAGATATATCCGGCTCTGATTTTATTCGATATAGGTGTTAAAAACATCATAATGTAGTTATTTTAAACCGAGTTATATCAGTTTATATCAGTATATTGCGATTTTCTGAATTTTCTTTGTGCTGCGTTATGAAGAGTTGGACACGTCTGGTCCACATAGCTAATGTTTGCTGCTAATTCCTAAGTTGAAGACGACAATCTACAACCGAGCAACGATGATTCTGGACAAAGGACAACTTGCACAAGATTCTGATGGAAGCTCATCAAAAAGTAAGAACTATTTATGATGTTAATTCGTTGTTCTGTTGAAAAATTTTACACTACTATTCCGCCATTAATTTCGGTGCGGTCTCGCTTTAACGCACGCTGTATGTCGTAGTAACGTTAATTTAAAAAATCTAACACAGCGGTTGCATTAAGAACTAATGTATCTTTCATTTGCTGTCCAACCTGTATTTTTTAGTCAAGTTTATGATTAGTTATTGATTAGATTAGGTGCCTCTCCAAGATTTCTCCCGACATTTTGTTGGCAGCTTGGCTACTATTCTCATTGTATAACCCGATTTGTGCCGCTAAATATGCACATTTTCGAACAAACAATATATGTATGTGTAATATGATGTTATAGGACTGTCATCTGATGAAGTTTTGAGAAGGTTAGTGAAATTTTTTATATCTTTTGCTGGTTTATTCGCTATCGCTAACGTGCATGAATCAATGCTGCTGTGTGGTTGGCTATTGTAGTAAGCTAATATAATGCTAAATTGTGTTTTCGCTGTAAAACACTTAAAGAATCTGAAATATTGGCTGGATTCACAAGATCTTTGTCTTTCATTTGCTGTACGCTGTGTATTTTTCATAAATGTTTTATGATGAGTATTTAGGTAATTCACGTTGCTCTCTGTAGTTATTCTAGTTGCTTTGGTGAGAGTTGTGATGGTGGCTGCAATGTAAAACTATGATTTATACCTGAAATATGCACATTTTCGAACAAACATATGCTATACAATAAATATGTTATCAGACTGTCATCTGATGAAGTTGTTTCTTGGTTAGTGACTATTTATATTCTTTATTTGGTCGAATTTGTGATGCAACCTATGCAGGAAAAAATGGTGAAAAAAAAAAGTTGTGTCTTTTGCTATGGTGGTTACTAATAGAAATACATATTGTGTCTTCCCTGTAAAACATTTTAAAAATCAGAAATGATGGATGGATTCACAAGATGTGTATCTTTCATTGTGTGTCTTGGACTTGTGATTTCATGAACATTTTATTATATGATAATCCCTGTGGCTTTAGGCTAGGCTATGCTAGTCAGCTTTTTGATGGGGGGATCCCGGATCGGGTTTGTGACTCGTTAGAGGTTATTTGAATCAGCTGTGTAGTGCTAGGGCAAAAACTAACGTGCACCCGGGCAGGGGGGGGGGGGGGGGGGGGCAAGACCGAGTTTGGGAACCCTGCTCTGGAGGAGGGTTGAGTAACTAGTAATTAGCAGAAAGGCCCATCAGAGTGTGGTTCCTCTACATAGGAAGGCAGTCATCAGGGTGTAAAGTGACTGTGAGCCTCCCGACAGTACAGACCAAGTCTAACCTCCATGTAATGGATTTTCAATACACTTTAGCTATGTTTACAGGAGTATATTTTGTGATATAGAACATATAGTTCATTTAGAAGATTGCTTTWTCTGGTCACAACCTATGCCTCGAGTACAAAAGCATTTACTCTCCTTGAGGGAGATTGAAAGAAAACACAGTCAAGGTTAGCATTCCAGAGGACATATCCAGCTGTTGGGGTGTAATGTGTACGGGCTTTCAGAGTTCTTCATCTGTTGACGTCTATGTGCATAATCCATTAAACACTTTCGATTTATTGACCAGTCCTCAACAGACAGCAGGAAAGAGTCTTCACGTTCCTACATTTCCTTATCTGCTGGGCTAGCCGCTAGACATGTGTTTCCTTGGCGAGCAGAGAACAGAGAYGGGAGGGTACTATGGAATGTGGCTGGGAGTACTTGAGGAACATTCTAATGAGGGCTGAAGAAGAATGGAGAATGGTGTAGGGGGTCTGGGTAGTGATGATGGTCTCACTGGGGGCTGATGGGGGATTCTCCTGGGGACTAAAAGAGAGGCCATAGATCTGAACTTACTTCCATGGTTAAAGAGAATGCCTCCATATGACCTCTCTTTCTCCCTCTCTCTCTTTCCATCTTTCCCCCTCTCTCTCTCTCTCTCTCACTCTCAATTATATTAAATTCAAGGGGCTTTATTGGCATTCGAAACATATGTTAACATTGCCAAAGCAAAAGAAATTAACAAAAATTAACAGTAAACATTACACTCACACAAGTTCCTAAAGAATAAAGACATTTCAAATGTCATATTATGTCTATATACAGTGTTGTAATGACGTGCAAATAATTATAGTACAAAAGGGAAAATAAATAAGCATAAATATGGGTTGTATTTACAATGGTGTTAGTTCTTCACTGGTTGCCCTTTTCTTGTAGCAACAGGTTACAAATCTTGCTGCTGTGATGGCACACTGTCGTATTTCACTCAGTAGATATGGGAGTTTATCAAAATTTGATAAAACATTTGTTTTCGAATTCTTTGTGGGTCTGTGCAATCAGAGAGAAATATGGAGAAATATGGCTTTGTTATGGAAGGTTTGGGAATCGCTTCCTTTTAGGTGATTGTAGAATTTAACGGCTCTTTTCTGGATTTTGATAATTAGCAGGTATCGGCCTAATTCTGCTCTGCATGCATTATTTGGTGTTTTACGTTGTACACAAAGTGTTTGTCCCATTTTGTGAATTCTTGGTTGGTGAGCAGACCCCAGACCTCACAACCATAAAGGGTTTTCTCTCTCTCTCTGTCTCTCTCTGGTGCTAATGAAACCAAACAGCGCTGGCCCCAGATAACGTCTCCCTCCGCCTGACAATCACCTCTGACATTGCACTAATGGGGAATTTAGTGATGTTAATATAAGCAGTCAATAGAGTGGCCCGGGGGACTAGCACAAAGCCAACCACACACTTCTGATCTCGCCGGGTATATCATCAATACGTCAAAAATATATCATCCTATTTATAACCTGAACCCCCCCCCGGCCCGCACATACACTATATACAGGCACCAACACACAGACGTACATAGACAGAAAGACGACACAGACACACACACACTTTTATAAAAGACATACAAACTTGCACTTGAAGGCAATCGCCGACAAGCATGCCACCCTATAGCCCATTGCACACTCATATGCATTACATGTCTAGAGACATTAGTGTTCATAATTCCCCTTTTAATTCATATGAGCAAAAAGAACAAAGCCATAAAGGAGCAGCCAGGYCAGATGCCTCATGGGACTGAATTAAAATAAAGAAACCTAAGAAAATGCTACAGCAGATATATGGCCTGGTGTTACAGAACACTTACGGTTTCAGAGAGGAGGGTGTGGGATCTAGCTGCTACCATGAGCTGAGCTCACCTGCCCTCTTTCTTTCTCTCGCTCTCATTTGCTCCCCCCCTCCCTCCCCCATCTACGAGGGCAGAGTGTTTATTTGGATTGCGCTAGAGGAGAATATTATCACTTTGATGGTTGCCAAGGAAAATAAATCCCCTCCTTAATTTGTGAACATTTTATATGTCATTCAGAGTCTTAAATGTTCCTGTTCTGCTCCCCCCTATTGGAGCTGCAAAACAATTAGGCCTAATTACATGTAGTGTGAGAATGATGTGATAACGGAAAGTGTTGCACCCCTGCAAAGTACAGATGTAGAATCTTAATTTCAGCCAGTTTGCTACAGCAGGAAAATAATCTTGCAGCAACAGGAAATATGAATTATTATTTGGATTATAATTAAATTACATTTTTGTAAGGGTTGATACATTTTTCGAAAGGGAAAAGCAAGTCTGAAATGTCAAACTTTTGTGGAAATTACAAACTTCAGAAGCCTTTTTAAACCTCAAATACACAAGTTGTAAATGCCGTGCATTGCAGCAWAAGTATCCTGCAAACTAAGATCCTACATCTGTAGAGCAGTCAAAGGTAGTTATCTTGATTGCTGTGTGTTACTATTATGAGTGTGTGCATTCACCATAGTTCCTCTCAGTCTCAGACTCAACCCTGTGGTTTCTAGGGTCATTGATGAGCTGTGGTTGCTGCCCTGTTGATTAATGTCTAGAGGAAACATTAGAGCTGACATTCCACTCCTTGTACTCCGTGTCATATGGAGTGGGAAGGAGTGGAATGTCAGCACAAACAGACTGTTACCCAGGTTATTAGAGCTGAGCTGAGAGCATTCTGCTGGCTGTATACATCCAACTGAGGCTGATGTGAACTCTCTGTGGAAGAGAGCTGCCTGCTTCACATAACCTTTTTGTTAGTGAAAACAGAAGTGTGGATGGACAACAAAATGGAATAATGATGTCAGGTTTGTGTAAGATGAGTCTAGCTTTTGAACATTTGTTGAGAATGTAAAAGGTTGCACTGTCATTGTTCTCTGTAGAAATGGTAACTATAGACCGTGACACCAGTGAGCCATAATGGACATTGGGGTATGATTACAGAGAGAGAACTGGGAAGTATGCACAGTTGTGTTACTCTGTAGTTCTGGAACCTTTGTCTGGGCCTTTTATTCTGTCAAGGCCAGTGTGTGTATGTGTGTGTGTGTGTTTGTGTGTCCTCTGTAACTCACCGCTTTAGTGCACTGCACGTCTTTTCCCAGCAGCCAGTTGAGCTCCAGGTTGCCCTCTCCCTGATAGCAGGACTGCAGGCGCTCCTTGATGCGGGCGTTGATGTCCTTGATGGTGAATATGCAGAGCGCTGAGTCATCTGGCGGCCGGTGGTACTGCTTCTGGCCCTTGGAGAATATGGTGAAGAGCACGTCGTCCGTGGCGCTGATGTTGAGCGAGGCGGCCAGCACACGGCCCGGCTTGGCCAGGTAGGCGGCCTGCAGGAGACGGTACTCCACACCGTTCCTCACGCAGCCCATGGGTAAGGACACGTACGAGTGGAACTTGTGGTCGTCCTTGCAGAGGCGGACGATGCGCGAGGTGTAGAAGAGGTCGTTGGAGGATCCACCTGATGACATGCTGTTCTCCGGCGTCTCGGGCTGGACGGTCAGGAAGTAGACGAAGGAGCCGCTGGCGAAGCCATACACGTAGTAGATGTCGAAGTGGGACACCAGCGCCAGCGTGTCTGACGGGATCTTTATCAGAGACGAGACGAAGTCTGTGTGAAGCTCGTAGTCTAGCATGGCCGAGGACTCTGGGTCGCGGGGGAGCTTACGACTAGAGATGGTGGGGAAGTAGTCCTGTTTACCGTCTACAGCCGTCCCGATGAAAAGAGTCCCATCCTGGCCCTTGGAGGAGGGCACGATGACCCCGTACATGGTGCCTGTCTGGTTGACGCTGGAGAGGTAGTGCTCTTTCTTATGGGACGGCTCCACTAGGATGAAGAGATCATCCAGACGCAGCAGTTTGCAGACTCCCTGGTAGAGACTACCGCAGGCCAGCAGACGATTCTGACTGTAGTCTATGAGAAGCAGTTTGTTGACGTTGTTAGTGGAGGTCAGGGGTTCAGAGCAGGGCTGGACGATGAGGGGCGGGTAGCATGCCTTGTTGTCGTCCTCAGGGCCTGTGTCGTGGGACACCATGAGGGTCAGGTTACCCGAGAGCTTGTAGACGCGGTTGACCGCTCCGATGTAGAGCGCCCCCGTTGTCTGGTGGACCGTCAGGTGGTTGAAGGCCCACTCCCGGCGCTCCGGGTGGAAGCTGGTGAAGGTGGTGAAGGTGATCTGGCCTTGGCACACGGTGGCAGCAACAGCTAACAGCCACAGGCCCAGCATGGCCAGCACAGCGCCCCCTCTAGGGCCCGCTGGGAAAGTCCTGCCGTTGCGTCGTGTTACCCGCCGCGACCGCCGGCCCTCCATACCTCTAGGGACGCTGCAGCAAGGCAACAGCAGAGTAAACAGGAGGAGGAATGTGAGGGAAGGAAGCTAGGCTACCTTCCACTTTGTCTTCTCAAAGGCTAGGTTCGCGCTTGTATCTTTACCAGGGTCTTCACATGTTTCTGAAAGAAAGACAGAAAGAGAGAGGGGGTGAATAAACGAGAGTTAGCACATTGTGACTCACACTCAGTCAAAGGGGAAGCAGATAAAAGCTAATGGAAAAGTCTGTTTATTCAGTAACTGCTGCTTGATAAGGGGAGGAGTTCACCCTCACCAAGGCGACAATGAGTTAGGGAACAGTGGAATTGAAGCTGACAGAAGACAATGGAAGGAAAAACCTTTATCGCCACATTCCAGAGGAGTTGCTGGACGGGATAGGTCTGATAGGACAATGAAGGAAAGTGAGCAGGTTACGGTTAACGGAAATTAGAATGACCTGAGTCATAGTTATGCTGCCTGCCTCAGAGGGGCCTTAGAGACACTGGGTTTCTAAGAACAACACAAACCAATGGACTGCCCTGGGTGCCACATTTCACACATCTCCCCTGCCCATGCGCTGCTATGAGAAACATCCTTCAGGCTAGTGGTCTATAATCAATATAGCCACTTATTTAATTCTACAACGACTAATTCTAGATGCCATGGGTAAAAAGAAAAACTTTTAAAATAAGAGGCTATTTAAACAGACATTTAAACAGAGATCTTACGGTCCAAAATATACCAGCTAGAGAAAGACTTACAAGGGTAAAGCACAGCTAAACACCAAAGTAATGATTAATAAATATATTGGGGCTCATATTATTTTTTCCTTAGGAGGCATTAGCATTGCCATCTCATTTCAGTTATACCCCTCTACCCCCCTCCGGTTGGCTGGCAACCTTCCCTATCTGTGCTCCTTATTTTTCTAGTCTAAATGTGAAAACATCCATAAAGGGAAGTCTGCTATTTATTTAACCATGCTTTGCAATCTGGCCCCTCCTTTATGTTATACATCAAGAGAGAGAGACAGAGCGAGAGAGAGAATGTCTATATTCTTTTAAAACTTTTGTGAGTGCAATGTTTAGAGTTAATTTCTAATTGTTTATTTCCCTTTTGTTTATTGTCTATTCGACTTGCTTTGGCAATATAAACACATTTCCCATGCCAATAAAGCCCTCTAAATTTAAATGTTTATTTAGAGAGACACACTGAGGGGAGAGAGAGAGAAAGACCCTCTTCACAGTTTTTCCCTAGGAGTTAATTATCTTGTCCATGGTAGAGGGGAGGTCTGGATCTTATTACTGGAACAAAGTGAGAACAAATTGGGAGCCAGATCCACTGCTTGCACCCCTCCTTCCCTACCTTCATCCCTCTCTGCTCTTCAAGTGTTCTGCCTGCCTGTGTTCTGCCACAGGACGCACTGGGCTGTGCAGACGTACCGGAGACACAGTGCGCAGAGCCGGCACAGGATATACTGGGCCGAGGAGGCGCACTGGAGGTCTGGAGAGCAGGGCTGGCACAACCCGTCCTGGCTGGATGCTCACCCTAGCCCGGCAGATGCGGGGAGCTGGGATGTAGCGCACCGGGCTGTGAACACGCACTAAAGACACCGTGCGCTCCACCGCATAACACGGTGTCTGACGAGTACGACGCTCGCCACGGTAAGCACGAGGAGTTGGCTCAGGTCTCCAACCTAACTCAACCAATCTCCTTGTGTGCCCCCCAATCTTTTGGGGGAGGGGCTAACTCTCGGGCTTCCTTGCTAGCCGTGTTCCCTCGTAACGATGCCGTTCCGCCTTTGCTGCCTCCAGCTCCTCCTTGGGATGACGATATTCCCCAGCCTGTCTCCAAGGTCCCTTACCGTCCAGGATTTCCTCCCAAGTCCATAAGTTCCCCTTACCACGCTGCTTGGTCCTTTTGTGGTGGGAGGTTCTGTCACGGCCGTCAACAGAAGTAGACCAAAGCGAAGCGTGGTGAGCGTACATATTCCTTTATTTAGATGACGCCGACAAAAACAATAAACCATCCAAAACAACCGTGAAGCTGAAGGACTATGTGCCACAAACAAAGTTAACTTCTCTAGGGTAGGGGGCAGCATTCGGAATTTTGGATGAAAAGCATGCCCAAATTAAACGGCCTGCTTCTCGGGCTGAGAGGATATGATATGCATATAACTGGTAGATTTGGATATAAAACACTCTAAAGTTTCCAAAACTGTTAAAATAGTGTCTGTGAGTATAACAGAACTGATTTGGCAGGCGAAAACCTGAGAAGAATCCATTCGGGAAGTAGTTTTGTTTTGTTTTTGTAGTTTTCTATTCAATGCCATTACAGTATCCATTGACTTAGGACTCAAATTGCAGTTCCTATGCCTTCCACTAGATGTCAACAGTCTTTAGAAATAGTTTCAGGCTTATATTCTGAAAAATGAGGAAGGCAGAGCAGTCTGAATGAGTGGACCCTAAAGTGTCACAGAGCTTTTTCATGCGCGCGACCGAGAGAGTGCCTTTCTTGTTTACCTTTCATATTGACGACGTTATTGTCCGGTTGAAATATTATTGATTATTTAGGCTAAAAACAACCTGAGGATTGAATATAAACATCGTTTGACATGTTTCTATGAACTTTACGGATACAATTTGGATTTTTTTGCCTGCCTGTTTTGACTGCGTTTGAGCCTGTGGATTACTGAAGAAAACGCGCAAAAAAAACAGAGGTTTTTGGATATAAAGAGACTTTATCGAACAAAAGGAACATTTATTGAGTAAATGATTGTCTGCTGAGTGCAACCATATGAAGATCATCAAAGGTAAGGGATTAATTTTATCTCTATTTCTGACTTGTGTAACTCTTCTACTTGGCTGGTTACTGTTTGTAATGATTTGTCTGCTGGGCTATGTTCTCAAATAATCGTAAGGTATGCTTTCGCCGTAAAGCATTTTTTAAATCTGACACCGTGATTCACAAGAAGTTAATCTTTAACCCTATGTAAAATATGTTTTGTTTTCTGAATTTTTATAATGAGTATTTCTGTATTTGAATTTGGCGCCCAGCAGTTTCACTGGCTGTTGAAGAGGTGGGACGCTAACGTCTCACGTACCCAAGAGAGGTTAACCTCCCACAAAGACAGGTGGGAAAAAGGGCTACCTAAGTATGGTTCTCAATCGGAGACAACAATAGACAGCAGTCCCTGATTGAGAACCCTACCTGGCCAAAACATAGAAATACAAATAATAGAACTAAAGAACATAGAATACCCACCCCAAATCACACCCTGACCAAACAAAATAGAGACATAAAAAGGATCTCTAAGGTCAGGGCGTGACAAGAGTGATGCAGGTCCTTAGATGTTGTACACATGAAATTGCTTCATTCCAAACTTTATCTACAAGGTTATATTCCATTTTGTGCAAATCAAGCTGCTTCGCGTATCTAACTGTTCCATTCTCTGTGTAGCCTGCTGCTAGAATGGACAGAAAGGTATCGCTCGAGTCGCAACAAAATTGAATATAAAGTTGTGAGCTTTTTAGTTTAAAAAAGGACGTATTTGGGTTTTTATGGAGCCTTTGTTCATGTTTTTTCAGAGCCCCCGTACTGCACAACAAGGATGCCGAAGTGAATTGCTGGTTGGGTGCAGCTTCTCAAAAAAAAACTAAATCACAAAGAAAAGTATCTGGACCCTTCTATAACATGCCATTTACATCAAACATTTTAACTTGGTTGTAAAAAAGCTAAATACTCCTTTAAGGCCTCTGACTGTTTTACCAGGATCTGAATCTATTAATTATTATTCTTCCACAATGTTACTCCTGTTTTAATCCTTTATTCTCCCGCTGACACCATCACGCCCTGCAGGGATTAATTATTGGCCCCAGAACATTCATTCCTAAATGAATAAGGACACCATTAGACATGCACAGCTCACACTCCTCTCCCTCTCTTTAATACCACAACCAGCACACTGCTGTGTGCTTTCACCTCTTTTGTCAGTATTATTCCATCAGGACCGAACAACACCATTCAGTGAGGGACTAACAAGTGGAAACAATGGCAGCAGTAGCAGTAGCAAAAATAGCAGTAGTAGCAGCAGTAGCAGTATAGCAGCAGTAGCAGAAGTAGCCAGCAGCAGAAGTAGCCAAGAAGTAGCAGCAGCAGTAGCAAGAAGAGCAGTAGTTAGCAGCAGTAGCAGAAGTAGCAGTAGTAGCAGCAGTAGCAGAATAGCAGCAGCAGAAGTAGCAGAAGTAGCAGCAGCAGTAGCAGAAGTAGCAGTAGTAGCAGCAGTAGAAGAAGCCAGCAGCAGAAATAGCAGTAGTAGCGAGTATCAGCAGAAGTAGCAAAGTAGCAGCAGTAGCAGTAGCAGCAGCAGTAGAAGTAGCAGTAGTAGCAGTATCAGCAGAAGTAGCAGTATAGCAGCAGTAGCAGTAGCAGCAGCAGTAGAAGTAGCAGTAGCAGAAGTAGCAGCAGTAGCAGTAGCAGAAAGTAGCAAAAGTAGCAGCAGCAGCAGTAGCAACAGAAGTAGCAGAAGTAGCAGTATCAGCAGAAGTAGCAGTAGCAGCAGAAGTAGACGTACAGTACAGTAGTAGCTAAAGTGCAGCAGCAGCAAGCAACAGAAGTAGAAGAAGTAGCAGCAGTAGAAGTAGCAGCTGTAGAATTAGCAGTAGCAGCAGTAGACACAAAGTAGCCAGAGCAGTAGGCAAGCACTGTAGAAGTACAGCGTAAAGTAGCAGTAGCAGTAGTAGCAGAAGTAGTAGCAGTAGCAGCGTAGAAGTAGCAGCTGTGAAGTAGCAGAGCAGTATAGCAAAATACAGCTGCAGAAGTAGCAGAAGTAGCAGCAGTCTAGCACTGTAGAAGTAGCAGCTGTAGAAGTAGCAGTAGGAGTAGTAGCAAAAGTAGCAGCAGCAGCAGTAGCTGAAGTAGAAAAAGTAGCAGCAGCAGCAGTAGCTGAAGTAGCAAAGTAGCACAGCAGCATAGCAGCAGAAGTAGCAGCAGTAGCAGCAGTAGCAGTGTAGAAGTAGCAGCAGTAGAAGTAGCAGCTGTAGAAGTACAGTAGTAAAGTAGCAGTAAATAGCAGCTGTAAAGTACCATAGCACAACAGTGTAGAAGTAGCAGCTGTAGAAGTAGCAGTAACAGCAGTAGCAGGTGTAGAAGTAGCAGCAGTAGAAGTAGCAGCAGTAGAAGTAGCAGTAGCAGCAGTAGCAGGTGTAGAAGTAGCAGCAGTAGAAGTAGCAGCTGTAGAAGTAGCAGCTGTAGAAGTAGCATCGCAAAATCAAGGATGATCAGACGTAGCGCTACTACAAGAGTAATTAGTGTGAAGCTGGGCGAAGTAGCGTGGACCGTGTGTGTGTGTGGGTCGGTGGGGACGCCAGGGGGGTGAAACACGTCAGACACAAGCCTACATCGTTCGTTACGCTACACATTTGCATTTCTCAGCAGGAAGAGAGGAGAGGACATCAGAGAGAAAGAATCAAGCCATGGGTGAGAGAGAGATGTGGCTGGAATAATCAGCTGCTTCTTTGAATTTGTAATTTGCATGTCTGGATTGGTGTTCCGGGTATGTCTGATATACAGTACAGAGGAGATGTACAGTCCCTCTCCACTACGTCTGGTCATTTTACACACACCCCTCCCCCAAGCCCATGGCTGTCAAAACCTGTTCATTGTCATCCTGTGTCCCTCCCCCCTGCCTCCATCTGTGATCAACTGATAAGCTACTCAGCCAGTCCAGACTTTAATATACACTGCTGGGGAGAGTATTGATCCCTCAGCCCATAAACAGTGAGTTCCTAGGGGCCACTGGGGCCTGGAAGCCTGTTAGCTATTAGAGGGACTGGCGTGTGCTGGTGTGGGCTGGGCTGAGGGAGGTGCGTGGGCTGCTCTGAGGTGTCCCAGGAGCACTATACTATATGAGCATGGCCATAAAATAGCGGGCCTAGGCTATAAGCCAGGGACAGGACCCCCTCATACCATTTCTCCTACCTTCCCTGCCTGCACCATGCCTGCACCAGCCATGCTGCTTCCTTTGTTTGAGTGTGCGCATCGTGCTGTGGAGGTGCCGAGCAGAGCAGAGAGAAGAGTTCAGAGTTCAGAGTAGAGAGTAGAGCAGGGTAGAGACGAGCAGGGAGAGCTGAGTAGAGTAGAGCAGGGTAGAGTAGAGCAGAGAGAGCAGAGTAGAACAGAGCAGAGTAGAGAGCAGTGTAACGCCGAGCAAAACAGAGTAGAGTAGAGCAGAGTAGAAACGAGCAGATCAGAGTAGAGAGTAAAGCAAAGCAGAGCAGAGTAGAGTAGAACAGAGCAGAGTAGAGCGGAGTAGAACAGAGCAGAGTAGAGTAGAGCAGATTAGAACATAGCAGAGTAAAACAGAGTAGAGCAGAGTAGAACAGAGCAGATCAGAGTAGAGAGTAGAGCAAAGCCGAGTAGAGAGTAGAACACAGTAGAACAGAGCGTAGTAGAACAAAGCATAGTAGAGTAGAACATAGTAGAGCTGAGCAGAGTAGAACAGAGCAGATTAGAACAGAGTAGAGTAAAGCAGAGTAGAACAGAGCAGAGTAMAACAGAGTAGAGCTGAGTAGAGCTGAGCAGAACAGAACCGAGCAGATCAGAGTAGAGTAGAGCAAAGCAGAGTAGAACAAAGCAGAGTAGAACAGAGCAGAGCAGGGTAGAACAGAGTAGAGTAGAACAGAGCAGAGTAGAGCCAAGGACAACATAGTAGAGTAGAGCAGAGTAGAACCAAGCAGATCACAGTAGAGAGTAGAGTAGAGGAGAGTAGAACAGAGCATAGTATATAGTATAACAAAGCAGAACAGAGCAGAGTATAATAGAGTAGAGTAGAGCAGATTAGAACATAGCAGAGTAGAACAGAGCAGATTAGAAAAGAGTAGAGCAGAGTAGAACAGAGCAGAGTAGAACAGAGTAGAACAGAGCAGAATAGAACAGAGAAGAGAAGAGCAGAGCAGATCAGAATAGAACAGAGTAGAACAGAGTAGAACAGAGTACACCAGGATAGAACAGAGCAGAGTAGAACAGAGCAGAACAAAGTAGAGCAGAGCATAGTAAAACAAAGCATATTAGAGTAGAACAGAGCAGAGTAGAGTAGAACAGAGTAGAGTAGAATAGAGCAGAGTAGAGTAGAGCAGATGTGAATGCCAAATGTAAAAGTGTTCCTTACAGTGCACTACTTTTGACTGTCAAATGCAGTACGCTACACAGGGAATAAAGTGCCATTTGTGATGCAGCCCAGAGTAAATCCCCCTGGAGGTGTAATCAGGTTCTTGCAGCAGCTCTTTCCTCCTCAAGCCCCATAGCCTTTTGGCCTTTAGGGCTTTAGAACACAGGCAGGCAGCACCCGCTCCCGCACGCCCACCTCCTTAACACCCCTCCATCTCCCTAACCCCCTCCACATCCCCTATGGTATATACACTACCGTTCAAAAGTTTGGTGTCACTTGTCCTTGTTTTTGAAAGAAAAACATATTTTTTGTTCATTAAAATAACATCAAATTGATCAGAAATACAGTATAGACATTGTTAATATTGTAAATAACTATTGTTGCTGGAAACGGCAGATTTTTTCATGGAATATCTACATAGGTGTACAGAGGCCAATTATCAGCAACCATCACTCCTGTGTTCCAATGGCACATTGTGTTAGCTAATCCAAGTTTATAATTTTAAAAGGCTAATTGATCATTACAAACCCTTTTGCAAATATGTTAGCACAGCTGAAAACTTTTGTCCTGATTAAAGAAGCAATAAAACTGGACTTCTTTAGACTAGTTGAATACCTGGAGCATCAGCATTTGTGGGTTCGATTACAGGCTCAAAGTGGCCAGAAACACGAAGTACTTTCTTCTGAAACTCATCAGTCTATTCTTGTTCTGAGAAATGAAGGCTATTCCATGCGAGAAATTGCCAAGAAACTGAAGATCTCGTACAACGCTGTGTACTACTCCCTTCACAGAACAGCACAAACTGGCCCTAACCAGAATAGAAAGAGGAGTGGGAGGCCCCGGTGCAAAACTGAGCAAGAGGACAAGTACATTAYAGTGMCTAGTTTGAGAAACAGACGCCTCACAACTCCTCAACTGGCAGCTTRATTAAATAGTACCCGCAAAACACCAGTCTCAACGTCAACAGTGAAGAGGCGACTCTGGGATGCAGATTTCCGATGTCCAGTGTCTGTGTTCTTTTGTCAATCTTAATCTTTTCTTTTTATTGGCCAGTCTGAGAATTGGCTTTTTCTTTGCACCTCTGCCTAGAAGGCCAGCATCCCAGAGTTGTCTCTTCACTGTTGATGTTGAGACTGGTGTTTTGTGGGTACTATTATAATGAAACTGACAGTTGAGGAGCTGCCAGTTTCCAGCTACAATCGTAATTTACAACATTAACAATGTCTACACTGTATTTCTGATCAAATTGATGTTATTTTAATGGTCAAAATAATTTTATTTTATTTCAAAAACAAGGACATTTCTAAGTGACCCCAAACTTTTGAACGGTATTGTATATATTTATAAACTGGGTGGTTTGAGCCATGAATTCTGATTGGCTGAAAGCCATGGTTTATTAGACCATATACCATGGGTATGACAAAACTAATTATGTTGGTAACCAGTTTATAATAGCAATACGGRTCATTAGGGGTTTGTGATATATGGTCAATATACCATATACCATGGTATATTGGCCATATACCACACCTCCTCGGACCTTATTGCTTAACTATACAGCGCCAGTCAAAAGTTTGGACACACCTACTCATTCAAGGGTTTTTCTTTATTTTTACTATTTTCTACATTATAGAATAATAGTGAAGACATCAACACTTTGAAATAACACATATGGAATCATGTAGTAAGTAAAAAAGTGTTAAACAAATCAAAATATATTTTATATTTGAAATTCTTCAAAGTAGGCATCCTTTGCCTTGATTACAGATTTGCACACTCTTGGCATTCTCTCAACCAGCTTAATGAAGTAGTCACCTGGAATGCATTTCAATTAACAGGTATGCCTTGTTAAAAGATAATTTGTGGAATTTCTTTCCTTCCTAATGCGTTTGAGCCAATCAGTTGTGTTGTGACAAGGTAGGGGTGGTATAAATAAGAAGGTCCTATTTGCTAAAAAACAAGTCCATATTATGGCAAGAACAGCTCAAATAAGCAAAGAGAAACAACATCATTACTTCAAGACATGAAGATCAGTCAATCCGGAAAATTTCAAGAACTTTGAACGTTTCTTCAAGTGCAGATGTAAAAAACCATCAAGCGCTATGATGAAACTGGCCCTCATGAGGACCGCCACAGGAATGGAAGACCCAGAGTTACCTCTGCTGCAGAGGATAAGTTCATCAGAGTTACAAGCCTCAGAAATTGCAGCCCAAATAAATGCTTCACAGAGTTCAAGTAATAAACACATCAACATCAACTGTTCAGAGAAGACTATGTGAATCAGGCTTTCATGGTCGAATTGCTGAAAATAAACCACTACTAAAGAACACCAATAAGAAGAAGAGACTTGCTTGGACCAAGACACACGAGCAATGGACATTAAACTGGTATAAATCTGCCCTTAGGTCTGATGAGTCCAAATTTGAGATTTTTGGTTCCAACGGCTGTGTCTTTGTGAGACTCAGAGTAGGTGAACGGATGATCTCATCATGTGTGGTTCCCACCGTGAAGCATGGAGGAGGAGGTGTGATGGTGTGGGGGTACTTTGCTGTTGACACTGTCAGTGATTTATTTAGAATTCAAGGCACACTTAACCAGCATGGCTACCACAGCATTCTGCAGCGATACACCATCCCATCTGGTTTGCGCTTAGTGGGACAATCATTTGTTTTTCAACAGAACAATGCCCCAAAACACACCTCCAGGCTGTGTAAGGGCTATTTGACCAAGGAGAGGGATGGAGTGCTGTATCAGATGACCTGGCCTCCACAATCACTCGACCTCAACCCAATTGAGATGGTTTGGGATGAGTTGGACCGCAGAGTGAAGGGAAAGCAGTCAACAAGTGCTCAGCATATGTGGGAACTCCTTTAAGACTGTTGGAAAAGCATTCCAGGTGCTCTCAAGCTGGTTGAGAGAATGCGAAGAGTGTGCAAAGCTCTCATCAAGGCAAAGTGTGACTACTTGGAATAATCTCAAATATAAAAAGTATTTCGATTTTTTTAACACTTTTTTGGTTACTAAATTAATCCATATGTTTTATTTCTTTTTTTTGTGTTCACTATTATTCTACAATGTAGAAAATAGCAAAAATAAAGAAAAACCCTGGAATGAATAGGTGTGTCCAAACATTTGACTGGTACTGTATACATATACAGTATATATTACTACCTATCCATCTCTCCCTTCCTTCCTCCTCTCCCTCTATCTTTCCTCTTCCCCCAAGGCCATGGGAAGATACTGTATGTGTTTCATTCTTCTCTTTCATGTTGTGGCGGGTGAGCTGGTGGCAGGTGGACTGAAGAAGAAGAAGTGACTAAATGAATGATGTACATAAATGACTTCTCAGAGGTTAGTTGTTAATAAAGCTATAGGATGAGAAACTTTGTTGATGTTGTTTCCTTCTGCTGCTCTTCACAGGGAGGACTGATTATGCCGGCAAGCAGGGGATGTAAATAGTAGGATTGCATTTGCTTGTTAGTGGCTTTCTTGTTTGAAGCCACATTCTTTTTTCTCCTGCTCGCTAGGAGTCAGGTTTAGCAGGAAGCAGTTAGCATGTAACAACTAGTGGCGACGAATCACAACCCAGTCACCTTATAACCTAGACCTAAAGAAGACACTTTGCATCTTGGGTGATACGCCTGACTGAGTCTGTGGTAGCATTTGTGTGAGCTGGAAGGCTGCAATACAGTCATTCTTGTCCAGGCTTGATTTGTTTATGAAAATGAGCTACAATGAAGGGAGGACTATACCAGCATTGTATAAATGCCTTTTTTACATACAATACCAGCCCTTAGTTCACTGCCCCAGCAAGATAGGCCTTACAGATGTAGGATCTTAATTTGATCACCTTGTTGCAGGATAACTTTCCTGCAATGCAGGACATTTTAAACGTGTAGTGTATTTGAGGTTTAATAAGGCTTCTGACATTTGTAATTTCCACTTAGAAATGTCCAACTTGATTATCCCTTACAAAAAATGTATCAACACCTACACACATCCATTAACTATAACCCACAAAATAATTCACATTTCCTGTTGCTTCAGGATTTTTTTCCTGCTGTAGAAAACGAAGATCCCGCATCTGTATCTCCAGACCCAAATGTCGCGTGCCGGCTGCACGCTGGCCACCAGAGACTACTAGCTAAACAACACCTCCATGCCACTATCTCCACTATCTCCACACTGCCATCTGTCTTCTAAACAAGCCTTGTTTGTGTGTCAGCTTTGATTTGTTGACACATTACAACTGTGTAAGTTGTAACGATGCAGAAAGATGTACTGGCGAACAGGCAAATGTCAGCTACTGTGGGAATAAGCTCATACCACAGACATGCTTACAAAAAAGCATTTAACTGCTCAGCACACAATGTATTAACCTCTAACTGCATTAATCAATCTGTCCTGTGTTTATTAATCATGCATTTGAATCATTTAGAGCGGCGGGCATCCTAGCTGTTAAGAGCGTTGGGCCAATAACCGAAAAGCCGCTGGTTTGAATTCCTGAGCCGAACGGGTGGAAAATCTGCCGATGTGCCCTTGAGCAAGGCACTTAACCCTAATTGCTCCTGTAAGTTGCTCTGGATAAGAGTGTCTCCTAAATGACAAAAATGTAAATGTAATTAACCAGCTCTCAGTACTAGTCTGTATGTAGGCACAGCTCTTCCACTGACTGGAGGGGTGCTTTGACACACAGCTGGCCTATAAGTAAGTACAAGTCAAAGAGGTACAGTACAGAGATCAGTAGACTTCGAGTCAGCTAGTCTCTAGGTAGACAAAGCCTAGGCCCGGCATGTGAGTGAAGCAATATTAACAACTGAGTAAGAAGTTCAGCAGGAAAACAGGAAGACAAGCATTCCATTGTGCATTAGAAGATGTGATCATGGTTTGGAAATAAACCCTGTGTTCTTCTAAAGTTTCCCATTTATAATGAAACAGTGGGGCTGTGACACAGACTGAACCACACGTTGGCATGCTGAACTCACCCAAACTGCTGCCTCTGATTGCCTTGCTAACCCAATGGGACCTGCTGTCTTACTGCAATCAGCTCTGTCTATAGCGCATTACTTTTTGGCCAGAGATGTATGTCTCTGGCCGAAAGTAGTGGACTATATAGGGAATAGGGTCCCCTGCCTGTGTGCCTCTGCCTGGTCCATGTGCCTGAGCGCTGGAGGTTTCCCCGGTCAGTGGCCACTGGCTGAGCTTCAGGGGCAGTGCCAGGCCAGCAGCGGCCACAGGGAATAGCAAGATGGTGCCTATAGACTGTTCATGGCTCCTAAGCAACTTTGCAGTATTTTTTTTATTTCTAACATTATTAGCACAGAAAGTCCTTACCACTATTACATACAGCCGGAAATAACGTTTAGATATTAGAGCGGTGMTAAATATGACTTTCCTGAATTGAACCCTTTGTTCGTACCCCCAAAGCAATTCCACTTATCCCAGAGACTGTTCCAATAATCAAGTCGAGATGAGGGCGAGGATCTCCTTCCAGAGAGACATCAGGGACTGTAACATACTCTGTTTCACGGAATCTTGGCTCTCCCTGGATATACTGTCCCCATCCATACAGCCACCTGGGTTCTCAGTACATCGCGCAGACATAAATAAAGAACTCTCCGGGAAAAAGAAAGGAGTTGTATGTTTCAAGATGAACTACTCATGATGTGATTGTGGCACAGGAACTCAAGTCCTTTTGTTAACCAGACCTAGAATAACTCACAATCAAATGTCTCCAAAGGTCAATACAGAAATATCGGCTTGAGGGGGGATATACACGGCCGTGATTATAACCAAAGAAAATTATCTTGGGAGATAATACGGTCGGCATTTGATTGTGAGGTATTCTAGGTCGGGTGAACAAAAGGACTTAAGTTCCTGTATGTTATCACAATTACACCATGAGTGGTTAATCATGAAACATACACCCCCGCCCTTCTTCTTTCCAGAGAGATATTTATTCCTATCTGCACGATGAACTGAGAATCCAACTGGCTGGACCGACTCAGACCGTATATCCCGAGAAAGCCATGTTTCCATGAAACAGAGTATGTTACAATCCCTGATGTCTCTCTGGAAAGAAGCCCTCGCCCTGAGCTCGTCAACTCTATTATCCAGAGACTGAACATTAGCGAGTAATATACTCGGAAGCGGTGGGTGGTGTGCGCGCCTCCTAAGTCGGAGAAGAAGCCTACTCCGAGTACCTCTCCTCCGCCGGCGTTGTTTAGGGTCGGCCTCTGGAACCAGTTCAATTGCCCTGGGGGGTGCAAACAAAGGATCCGCTTCAGGAAAGTCATATTACTGGTCGTAGTGTTGGTAGTGCTGGTGAGTTACCACCGCTCTGATCTCCAATAGTTCTTCCCGGCTGTGTGTAATAACAAAAAAAAAATTCTGGGCTAACAATGTAAAAAATAATACATAAAAAAATAAAATACTGCAAAGTTTCCTAAGATCTAGAAGCGAGGCAGCCCTCTCTATCGGCACCATTTTACTCCGGACTCCAACATTGCTTGTCCTAATATTTATATATTTCTTAATTCCATTCTTTTACTTTTTAGATTGTGTGTATTGTTAGATATTACTGCAATGTTGGAGCTAGGAACATAAGCATTTCTCTACACCTGCAATAACATCTGCTAAATATGTGTACGCAACAAATAACATTTGATTTGATTTGAGGGAGACAGAGAGCTGCATTGTGGCTAATCTGTAGAAGTGAAGGGGTTTTGCCAAAGTGGAAAATGAGGGAAGGAGAGGAAAAGCTAAAGGACAATGACAAAACAGACCAACACAATGGTACTTGACTGCTGTGTGGACAATGGACAGTGCTGTAGCCTGGCCACATGCTCTAGAGAAAGTGGTGAAATGCTTTCAGTAAGCTGGTCTATAGCTCACAATCCGGTCAACCTGCTGGAAGAGAGCAGTCGCTTCTCTCTCCCTCCCTCCGCTTGTGTCTCTTGACTCCCCCCCCACACTAAGCTCCTTAACAATGCAGCCAAATTGTGTTTGATCTCCTAAATTCATATTTACAGACATTGTATTCCAGGAGATAAAGAACATAAACCAAAATCCGGTTACGCTGTTAAATCCAATAATTGTTGTGGGATAGGGAAAGAAATGACATATCGCAATTTCACGGCTCGGATTAATTCAGTTATTCCCTGAATGATTCATCTAAAGCATGACATTTAAACAGTTAAATAAAAGTGAGACGCTACAATCTACAGGAGACCAACTTGGGGAAAAAATAAACAAACAACAAATAACTTGAAAACATAATTAAGAATAAAAAGAAAAGAAAGTGCCTGGAGCAAAACTTTTGTGGTTGGGTTTAAGAAAGTGAACCGTCAGCAGCAGTGATAGCGGCCATTTGCAAGTTGCTATTAAAAATAGAACGTTTTAATCTCCTCTGAAGGGAGGTCTTTCTGTATAGGAGGAGAAGACTATAAAAAAGTGTTTAGCGAGAAAGGTTAGTCCATTAGTCTTTATTTCAGCTGACATCCTGCTGGAGATAATGAGAGGGTTTCTGCTGCTGTGTCTCGTCTCGAGGAGTTGGACTAGTTATATTTAGAAGTTCCTTTATCTCATTATAGGAGCACTGACTGAAATGGTACCCTATTCCCTATATAGTGCACTCATTTTGATCAGAGCCCTATCGGTCCTGGTCAAAAGCAGTGCACTACATACAGTGGGCAATAGGGTGCCGTTTTGGACGCAGCCAGTGTGCAGTGGTGGGGACTGTCTCTGTTTCCAATAACACTAAAGTCATTACATCACATCCATCCAGCTATACGATCCAGCCCACCACAGGGAAATGACACAGTAAGTAAGGAGTGGAAGAGAGGAAGAAAGGAGGAGAGGGATAACACTCACTGACCACAGGGCCTATGCTTCCGTCCCTGTGCTACTGTTGTTCTGGAGAGGTTGGATATTTCCTTTACTTAACAGCTAGGTTTATTCCTAGAGCTGGGACAATAAACCGAAAATTATCGATACGGACCGAACCAACCATTTATTGAGAACGTTTTACTGAGATCGATAACTTTACTAGAGGAATTAAATTATATTAGCGCGAATGTGGGCCACTGCTAAGAGGACAATGGTAGGCACAATATTCAAAGTAGTAGAAGTTTTAACGGTAATATAAAAAAGTAACTGGTGCGCACGTTAATGTTTTAAACTTATCGTTCAATTTATCGTGATAATTCAGTCAATTTATTGTTATATGGATTCCATATCGCCAAGCTTTACCTATTCATTAACCTCTGTAGCTGTCAACTGAAAAATGCAAAGACGATATGTTGGTCATGCAAGAATGTAGTGTAAGTAAGCAGCTATTAAACTGTCACAACAAGCACAACATAGACGAGGCCACTGTCATCTCCAGACAGACACAGCAATTTCACTGAGTGCTGCTGTCGTTTTTTATCATTAGACATGGCCACTACTATGCTCTAAGCCAGGTGTGTCAAAATCTTTTTACCCCCGGGGGCCACATTAGTTCTTCAACGAGGTCCGGAGGGCCGCACTGAAAATGTGTTATATTTCTTTGCCGTCACAATTTGCTAAAAATAGTCCTCTATTCATAATTTTTCTTTATTTTCAATGCTCCCTGACTGTCTAGCTTCATTTCACTGATTATTGGCGAGCTGGACAGTCAAGAAACTGCATGACTGTAGATCCATTATCCTTCCTACACAGTTTCCATTTGGTTGTAGTCATTGTAAAGCATATTAAGTATGTGTCAAACCCCCCGCTCAAACCCCCGTGGGCCGGATTGGACACCCTCAAGGACCGAATCCCGCCCGCGAGCCGTATGTTTGACACCCCTACTCTAAGCTATGACTAAACAGGACTAGGAGTTTAGCATAGTAAATGACTACACTCGTCCATGATTACACATACACTCTGGGCCACTAAGGGCACTTAGTCAAAGAGGGCACTCTACATCCAGTGTTTCTTTAATAGTGACCCACATCACTGCTCTAGTGCCTAGCCCATGGCCTAGTGGCCTTAAGCCTACTGTAGTCCCCTAGGGATGAGGATGTCTCTACCTCCACTGTCTGGGTCTCCTGAAGCCAGTCACTGAGCTAACTAACCACAGCAGCTTCTGTGGTGTTATTACATAGATATTACTACTCAAACTGAAGCATGTCAAAGTCACACTTTGACGTCTTGCACAGAAAAAGCCATGTCCTTGTCAACTAGGGCCGGACGATACCAGTATTGRGATACTCGTTAATATCGTGGCAAGGAAACAAAACATGAAGTGCACTTAACTTCTTTAGGAAAACAGCCCTAATGTTGAAAACAAACATCAATCATTATGTTGTCATCCAAAGTCACATTTATGTATTTTCCAAGATCTAGCACGCAATATTTTACATACAGCAGGTCTGCTTCGTGTTTTCATTTTTGCCAAGGAAAAAACGTGATAGAAGAATTAGCAGGAGTCAGCATACATACAAGCTTTTCCTTGAATGCAAACAAGGCTGAGTGCATCTAATCTTCCCCAGCCTGTTGAGACTCAATGAGGCACCCTGCCACCCTGCCTGCCACCCTGCCTGTTTGACGCTGCATTTGAGCTTTGTTTGGATAAGTGCTCAGTGGCATTATGCCTCAAACCTACTACGACATCCTTGGAGAGAGCTTACAATATCATTGTTATTCTAATGTCTTTTGTTCCCCCACCCACTGCACCACCTCCTCAAAACACACACACACAATACAAACAGACACTCTCCCCGCAACGACACAACCAACAACCCCCTTGTACCAGTCATTTTCATTTGAAGCATCAATAGCGAGATGGGATTTCCTCAGACTGACAGACATATCACTGGTGTCTTCTAATCAGAGCTGTCTGTAAGCCTCTCTCAGGCGCTGAGCAGGTTTCTATTAGCTAAGCTGATTTCCATAAATCTGAATTGTAAAGAGAATAGGAGATGTAGAAAAAGGAGGAGAGGAGAGGAGGAGGAAGGGAGAGGAGAATGAGGAGGAGGGGGGACAGGAGAGGAGGGGACAGGAGAGGAGAAATCCTCAACAGAAGAGGAAAACCAACAGGCTGCGTGTCACCGGGGGCAACTAGATCAGATAGAGCTCCTCAGCTGGGGAGATAGGAATTACATGAAGCTGTTTGACTGACAGCATACAYGTTTTATCAACAGGAAACTCTTAACCATTCCTGCAGCATGTCTCCTATGCTGTATAATCCCTGTGCTTTGAAAGTCAGGTCTAATGAAAGCAGGGGGAAAGATGATGTAGTAACAGCAGTATGAAAGGTCAAATGTCTGGCGGGGATATGTTATTCTACGTGTTTCAATTTACTGGATATCATTAAAGGTAGTGTATGTGTTATTGTAAATTGAGCAATAGTAATGGTGTCATTTTGTAGGCACTAACTCCGCCATGGTTCTTTGTACAAAGCCTATGGGGAAATGAATGGGGTTTTGGAGGGTTTTGGGATAAACGTTGAAAATAAGGGCTGTGGTAACACAGGTTTAGGAGATCTTATACGTTTTATTCTATGAGATAATAATCTTCATCAGTTTACGCAACTTCTTGTGAATTTTGAAGCATTTAGGTAATCAAAACAGGCACATAAAGCACGTAAAGGCTTCATAATTCATAAAGGTCATGTCAACTGACTGATATTATCTCACAGAACACAAAACGTATAAGATTTCCTAAGCCTGTGTTAACCTCAGACCTTATTTTCAACGTGTTTTCATTTTTGCCAAGGAAAAAACGCGATAGAAGAATTAGCAGGAGTCAGCATACATACAAGCTTAACCAGGTTAATTACAATCTAATTTATGAAAGTACTGTTTAAACCAGGTTAATTACAATCTAATTTATGAAAGTACTGTTTAAAACCAGGTTAATTACAATATAAATCATGAAAGTGTCACAACTTCCGCCGAAGTTGGTGCCTCTCCTTGTTCGGGCGGCGTTCGGCGGTCGACGTCACCGGCTTTCTAGCCTCCACCGATCTATATTTATTTTTCCATTTGTTTTGTCTGTATTGTACACACCTGGTTCCCATTACGTTTGAATTATTTCCCTATTTAACGCGCTGGAGCCATCATGGTTTTGTGCGTGTTTATTGTTGTCAGTTGTCTCGTTTATGTGATTCTGGATTTTCGTTCTCCTTGTTGGAAGATTATTTTTGAGTAAAGTTACTATTATTACTCATCTCTGTGTCCTGTGCCTGACTCCGCCTTACCCACATCACCTAGACTCTGACAGAAAGTACTGTTTAAAACCAGGTTAATTACAATATAAATCATGAAAGTACTGTTTAAAGCCAGGTTAATTACAATATAAATCATGAAGGTACTGTTTAAAGCCAGGTTATTACAATATAAATCATGATAAGTACGTGTTTAAAGCCCAGTAAGTTACATTAAATGATAGTTAAAGCCAGGTATACAATAAATCGAATGTATCTGTTTAAAGCCCAGGTTTAATTACAATATAAATCATAACAGTACTGTTTAAAGCCAAGGTTAATTTACCATAATATATCATGAAGTACTGTTAAAGGCCAGGTTTAAGTTACCATATAATCATGGAAAGTACTGTTTAAAGCCAGTTAATTGCAATTAAATCATGAAAGTACTGTTTAGCCGGTTAATACAAATATAAATCAATAGAAGGTACTTGTTTAAAGCCAGGTTAATTACATATAAATTCATAGAAAGGTACTGTTTGAAAGCCAGGTTAATTACAATATAAATAGGAAGAGTACTGCTGTTTAAGAGCCAGGTTAATTACATATATAAATCATGAAAGTACTGGTTTTAAAGCCAGATTTAATCACAATATAAAATCAGACGAAAGTACTGTTTAAAGCCAGGTTAATTACAATATAAATCATGAGAGTACTGTTGTTAAGCGCAGGTTAATTACAATATAATATATAGAAAGTACGTTTAAAGCCAGGTTAATTACAATATAAATCATGAACAGTACTGTTTAAAGCCAGGTTAATTACCAATATAAATCATTGAAAGTAGCTGTTTGAAAAGCCAGGTTAATTACAATATAAATCATGAAGGTACGTTGTTTAAGCCAGGTTAATGTCACAATATAAATCATGAAAGTACTGGTTAAAAGCCAGGTTAATTACAATATAAATCAATGAAAAGTAACTAGTTTAAAGCCAAGTTAATTACAAAAATCATGAAGTATTTTAAAGCCAGGTTAATTACAATATAAATCAATGAAAGTACTGTTTAAAGCAGTTAATTACAATATAAATATGAAGGTCGTGTAAGCCAGGTTAATTACAAGTATAAATCAAAGAAGTACTGTTTAAAGCCAGTGTCTAATTACAATATAACTCATGGAAGTATGTTAAAGCCAAGGTTAATTAACAATATACATCATGAAAGTACTGGTTTAAAGCCAGGTTAATTACAATATAAATCATGAAAGTACTGTTTAAAGGCCAGGTTATTAAATTAAAATCATGAAGAGTACCTGTTTAAAGCAGGGGGTTAATTCAAAATAAAATCATGAAGTACTGTTTAACAGCCAGGTTAATTACAATATAAATCATGAAAGTACTGTTTAAAGCCAGGTTAATACAATATACAGATCATGAAAGGTACTGTTTAAAGCCAGGTTAATTAACAATAATAAATCATGAAAGTACTGTTTAAAAGCCAGGTTAATTAATATATAATCATGAAGTACTGTTTAAAAGCCAGGTAAATTACAATATAAATCATGAAGGTACTGTTTAAAAGCCAGGTTTAATTACAATATAATCGATGAAAAGTACTGTTTAAAGCCAGGTTAATTAACAATATAAATAAATCGAAAGTACTGTTTAAAGCCAGAGGTAATTAAATATAAATCATGGAAAGGTCGTTTTAAAGCCAGGTTATTACAATAATAATCATGAAAGTACTGTTTAAAGCCAAGTTATTACAATATAAGATCATGAAGTCCTGTTTAAACAGCCAGGTTAATTACAATATAAATATGAAAGTACTGGTTTAAAGCCAAGTTAATTACAATATAAATCATGAAAGTACTGTTTAAAAGCCAGGGTTAATGTTACAATAATAATCATGAAAGTAGCTGTTTAAAGCCAGGTTAATTACAATATAAATCATGAAAGTACTGTTTAAAGCCAGGTTAATTACAATATAAATCATGAAAGTACTGTTTAAAGCGTTAAATACACTATTGATTTTGATCTGTAAATATAAATTATGTATTCAAAGCAATTTAATTGCAGAACTGATTTTTAATTGGACACCTGAGCAACGGCGTTATAATTCAAAGATGACACATTTGTAGTTGCGTGTAATAAATTACTTCCTGAAAAACTGTCATCAAATCATTTATTTTTATTTTATTGCTGCAGAAAATCCAATGAAATGAAATGGAGGAGCTAACATAAGTTTGTACTAAATAACTTGGTCCATGGTAGACATGCAGGACTAGATCCCTAAAGGAACATGGTGTGTACTTCAGCAGAAGGCAGCAGGTGCTAGGGGCAGGCAGAGGGGCACTGACTTGACTTGGCTTAGCAAGGCACTGTGTCTCCTGCCTGTCCTGTGTGGACTAGACTGGACATAACGGCTCAGTGGATTGGGCCTAGCTAACATCAAATACATATTAACCCAGTTGAGTGGTGAGTAACACCAGAGAAAAGCAGCTATAGATGGGCTTGCCAATAGAGGGAGAGCACATCAGCCTAGCCAGAGAGTCAGACACAGGTCAGTGAAAAGACCAGGGGTTCCCAGGAGAGTTTGTGTGTGTGTGCAGTGTTTTCCACTAACACTTTCGGCTATACAGTCAATTAGACACATTTTCACTTTTTTTTAAATTAAATTTTCCATTTAAATGAACTATTTACTTTTCAATTCGCTAGTCAGAAGACAGTCTACCAAGCCCACTCCCGCTAGAATGAACGATATACATCTTCTAGCGATCTATTGATAGGATGACAGGCACCTCACAAAGTGAGCGATGACGGGAAAACATTGCTGGTTTGACAGTCTGCTGTCAGTCCCGCCTCTCGGTACCTGGGTGTGTGTGTCGTGTGCGCTGTGGCTACAGTCCCATTTCTTTACACGGAGGGAGAGAGCATGAATTTGCATGTCCCATATAATGTGGCAATGAGTCAAAATCCACTTACGACTATTGTTTTCTTTCCTGTGCAGGGTCCAACATTAGAAACAAGTGTCGGCCAGTGGATCTGTTCTGTTACATCTGCCCATGCTATGCCCTCTACTTCTCATCCTATGTCTCCCTAACCTGCCGCCACTCACCCAGTGCTCTCTCCGTGTGGGTGTATCTGATTGTGTGAGTGGAGACAGGTGTGCTGGAGTCAGAGCAGATGCCCACCAGCTGCAACCTGTTCCATAATTGAGACCTCTACAAATACTCAGCTCTGCCACTTCCACGCTGCCAGATCGTAGCCTCTGTTCGGTCAGTCTGCATTTAAAGCTGTTTGTTCCAGCATAGATCTTATTATCCTGTGGTGCCGGTTTTCCCTAGCCTGACGCTGCTTTTCTCTCCACTACGGTTCCACTCGCTCTGACTCTGGTCCCTGTCACCAGTCCCTCGTCTCATCAGTCCTGCTTCTCTGCCCTGGACCCCCGCTCTACTGCTTCCTTGGATTCCGCTCCGGACCCGCTTACACTGCCTCTGCTCCCCTTGCCACAGCCTCAGTTCCTGGTTCCCAGCCTGGCCTACACCCCCCCCCCCCCGCTTTTCAATAAATGCCTTGGTTACCTTATCCCTGTCTCCTCGTCCTCGTCTGCACTTGGGTTCACGTGCTCCACCCCGCGTAACACTCGTCAGTCACTGTCCCGGTAGGGCCACTAACTTTTCAGCACATTTTTGTACTCCAGTTCAACATTTACCATCTCTGTTGCAGTCTACCATTGAAAACCATTRGAAGAGTACACGTATAAATTGCATGCTACTTGTATCTGAACAATATGATTGGCTGTTCATTCAACCTCCCGCCAGTCACAACTTTTACATTTTAGTCATTTAGCAGACACTCTTATCCAGAACGACTTACAGGAGCAATTAGGGTTAAGTGACTACCTTCTGCGAGCACTTGTGCAGTGCATGAGTTGATTCCTTCACACAGCACACGCAAGAAGTGCCCATCAATCTACTCGCTGAGCTTATTTATTTTAGGGAAATGGATTAACAAAAGTAAATCTTCAATAGTGAACATACTAGCAATATGCTGGCTACTGGTGATAGTCTGCTAAAAGAAAGCTACTGTACAAAAAGACACCTAGCATTGGTCTTGGCTAGCCTACTGTAGCCATGTCCCGATATCACATTTTAAGTTTGTCTTAAAGGGACAGCGTCCTATTTTCAAATGTCATAATGACATATTTTAGAAAATGAATGCAATTAATACTGCAATTCTAAAGAATAGAGTAATGACTTGCATTGATAAATTAATTATATTACACAGATTTTTAATACATATAATAGAATGTAGCCTATCAATAGCTGAACATAGAGAGAAAGCAAAACCCCAAGAACTACACCATGTCTGGGCCAGTAGAAATTGTGTTTGGGCCAGTAGACTTCATATGCAGCCACGGACTTGTGGCACATAGGCTGTTCACTGTGCTTTGATTGAAAAATAAGCTTGACTCGTTTATAAAAGGTGTCGAACTGACTGAATAATGTCGATCTCATATACAGTACCAGTTAAAAGTTTGGACACCTACTCATTCAAGGGTTTTTCTTTTGACTATTTTCTACATTGTCGAATAATAGTGAAGACATCAACATTATGAAACACCACATATGGATGAAATCATGTACTAACCATTTGTTCAACAAATCAAAATATATTTACTAGATTCTTTAAAGTAGCCACCCTTTGCCTTGATGACAGTTTGCACACTCTTGGCATTATCTCAAGCAGATTCATGAGGAATGCTTTTCCAACAGTCTTAATTAAAAGGAGTTCCCACATATGCTTAGTAATTGTTGGCTGCTTTTCTTTCACTCTTCGGTCCAGCTTATCCCAAACCATTTCATTTGGGTTGAGGTCAGGTGATTGTCAGGTCAGGTCATCTGATGCAGCACAATCACTTTCTTTCTTGGTCAAATAGCCCTTACACAGCCTGGAGGTGTGTTATTGGTCATTGTCCTATTGAAAAGTAAATGATAGTCCCACTAAGAGCAAACCAGATGGGATGACATATCGCTGCAGAATGCTGTGGTAGCCATGCTGGTTAATTGTGCCTTGAATTCTAAATAAATCACTGACAATGTCACCAGCAAAACACCCCCACACCATCACACCTCCTCCTCCATGCTTCACGGTGGGAACCACACATGCGGAGATCATCCGTTCACCTACTCTGCGTCTCACAAAGACACGGCGGTTGGAACCAAAAATCTCAGATTTGGACTCCTCATACCAAAGTACAGATTTCCACCGGTCTAATGTCCATTGCTCGTGTTTCTTGGCCCAAGCAAGTTTCTTCTTATTGATGTTCTTAAGTAGTGGTTTCTTTCGACCATGAAGGCCTGATTCACACATTCTCCTCTGAACAGTTGATATTGAGATGTGCCTATTACTTGAACTCTGTGAAGCATTTATTTGGGCTGCAATTTCTGAGGTGTAATTGACTCTAACTTATCTTCTGCAGCAGAGGTAACTCTGGATCTTCCTTTCCTGTGGCGGTCCTCATGAGAACCAGTTTCATCATACAGCTTGATGGTTTTTGCGACTGCATTTGAAGAAACTTTCAAAGTTCTTGACATTTTCCAGATTGACTGACCTTCATGTCTTAAAGTAATGATGGACTGTCATTTATCTTTGCTTATTTAAGCGGTTCTTGCCATAATATCTTCTGTATACCACCCCTACCTTGTCACAAAACAACTGATTGGCTCAAACGCTCTAACCACTAGGCTACCTGCCGCCCAATTTGTAGTGTCATACCGAAGAAGACTCAAGGCTGTAATCACTGCCAAAGGTGCTTCAACAAAGTACTCAGTAAAGGGTGTGAATACGTATGTAAAAGTTGTTTAATTTTTTTATAAATGAGCAAAAATGATGGTGAATCTTCCTCACTGCAGGAACAATAGGTAGGCTAGTGGAGAGAAAGTCTCACTCGGTTCCAAAATATGTTTTAAAAGCTTGTTTTAAAAGCAAATTATACTTATATGGTATTTTCAATTATTGATATATACTGAGTATACAAAACATTAAGAACACCTGCTCTTTCCATGTTATAGACTGAGCAGGTGAATCCAGCTGAAAGCTCTGCTCCTTTATTGATGTCACTTGTTCCACTTACATCAGTGTAGATGAAGGGGAGGAGACGGGTTAAAGAAGGATTTTTAAGCCTTGAGACAGTTGAGATTGTGTATGTGTACCATTCAGAGGGTGAATGGGAAAGACAAAAGATTTACGTGCCTTTGAACGGGGTATGGTAGTAGGTGTCAGGCGTACCGGTTTGTGTCAAGAACTGCAACGCTGCTGGGTTTTTCACACTCAACAGTTTCCCGTGTGTATCAAGAATGGTCCACCCCCCAAAGGACATCCAGCCAACTTGACATAACTGTGGGAAGCATTGGAGTCAGCATGGGCCAGCATCCCTGTGGAACCTTTCGACACCTTGTTGAGTCCATGCCCTGACAAATTGAGGCGGTTCTGAGGGCAAAAGGAGGTACAACTCAATGTTAGGAAGGTGTTCCTAATGTTTTGTACACTCATTGTAGGTATACTGATTTAATGTAAGTGTGACAATGGAGTAGTCTTTCTGTCTAACAATGCTTTCTGTCTAACAATGTCCCTGTTTAACAGTCTTCAATCATGTATTGCAGATAGCTGAGAAAAGTACTCTTAAAGGGAAGCTTGAAGCCTGTGGAAGTCAACATACTCTTACAGGGCCAGCCCAGTGCAGTCAAAATGTAAATGTTCAGTGTTAGATCAGTGTTCTTTCCTGATAGTTGCTGGTTAAAAATACAATATAGCATTTCAAAGGCCACAAAAATAGAGCTTGTTTGTCCAAAAAGTCTTAACCCCGGCCTGGGGGAGACTGGCTGGCTACTTCTTCTACTTGGCTGGCTACTCCATGTGCTTGTGCAAAACACAGTGTGTGTGTGTGTGTGTGTCTGTGTGTGTGTCTGTGTGTGTGTGTGTGTCTGTGTGTGTGTCTGTGTGTGTCTATGTCAACAAACTTTCCCAGCAGGCCAAGGGGTCAGGGTCGTCTGAGTGCAGCTCCTCTCTAGAGCACACAGACTCTGACACCTCTCTCTACTCTCAGCTCCGCTCGGCAGCTGGCCAATCACACTGCAGCAAGCTCAACCCAACCTTCTGTCAAATAATAACGCCCAAATCCCGGTTAAAAGCCACCACATCGAGCTGCTTCTGTGCTGAGATGACTGATTACTGCCTCATTCCAGCAGACGGCAGCCAGGCCAGAAGCAGGGGCTGCATCCTGAATGGCACCCTCTTCCTTATATAGTGCACCACTTAGACCAGGGCTGTTGTCAAAAGTAGTGCACTATATATGTAATAAGGGGCCATTTAGGACGAAGCCACAGGCAGGGAGAAGGACCAAATTAAAAGGGGTTCTGATGTCACCAGCCATACATGACCATCTCAATCATCTGTCTGCTAATCAGCAGGGTCTAGAGGGCTGACAGAACAAGAGGAAGAGGGGGGATAGGGGGAGAGAGGGAGACAGAAGGAGAGGGGGTGACAGAGGGGAGAGGGGCAGACAGAGGGAAGAGGAGCAGACAGAAAGAAAGGGGGATACCTAGTCAGTTGTACAACTGAATGCCTTCAACTGAAATGTGTCTTCCGCATTTAACCCAACTGAATCAGAGAGGTGTGGGGGGCTGCCTTAAAACCTGTAACGCAAAATTCAAATTAAATTATTATAAATATTTTACTTTCATAAAATCACAAGTGCAAGACACCAAAATAAAGCTTAACTTCTTGTTAATCCAGCCACCGTATCAGATTTCAAAAAGGCTTTACGGCGAACGCAAACCATGCGATTATCTGAGGACAGCGCCCCATCATACAAACACATGAAAATAATATTTCAACCAGGCAGGTGCGACACGAAAGTCAGAAATAACGATATAATTCATGCCTTACCCTTGAAGATCTTCTTCTGTTGGCACTCGAAAATGTCCCAGAAACATCACAAATGGTCCTTTTGTTCGATAAATGTCTTCTTTATATCCCCAAAAAGTCCATTTATTTGGCTCGTTTGATTCAGAAATACACCGGTTCCAACTCGCCCAACATGACTACAAAGTATCTATTAAGTTACCTGTAAACTTGGTCCAAACATTTCAAACAACTTTCCTAATCCAACTTTAGGTATCCTAAAACGTAAATAATTTAAGAAAATTTAAGAAAATTTAAGACGGAATATACTGTGTTCAATAGCGGATAAAATCAACGTGGAGCGAGCTCCAGGTCGCGCGCAACAAACAATAGAGTCCACTTGTCTTGACACTTAGAAAGTACAGCCGTACATCAACCAATTTCTAAAGACTGTTGACATCTAGTGGAAGCCATAGGAACTGCATCCAGGTGCCTCATAAATATAGTTTCCCATAGAAAGACAATTGAAAACACAGTGAACTCAAAAAAAAGAAAAATCCTGGATGGTTTGTCCTCGGGGTTTCGCCTGCCAAATAAGTTCAGTTATACTCACAGACATTATTTTAACAGTTTTAGAAACTTTTGAGTGTTTTCTATTCAAATCTACCAATTATATGCATATACTAGCTTCTGGGCCTGAGTAGCAGGCAATTTACTTTGGGCACGCTTTTCATCCGGACATGAAAATACTGCCCCCTAGCCCAAAGAGGTTAATCAACATCCACGTCTTCGGCGCCCGGGAACAGTGAGGTTAACTGCCTTGCTCAGGGGCAGAACAACAGACTTTTACCTTGTCAGCTCGGGGATTCAATCCAACAACCTTTTGGTTACTGACCCAACGCTCTAACCACTAGGCTACCTGTCGCCCCAGAGGGGGGATAAGGAGAGAGGGGGAGACGGAGGGGAGAGGGGCAGACAGAAGGGAGAGGAAGTATAAGGGGAGAGGGGCAGACAGAGAGAGAGGGAGGGTAAGAGGAAGAGGGGTACATTTAGAGGAGAGTGTGTGAGGGAGGGAGAGAGGGGTAGAGAGGGAAAGAAAGAGAGAAGGAAGATAGAGGAACAGAAAGGAAGGTCATTGACAGAGAGCGAAAGAGGGAGGGATCCACACCATTCATTGGTCCAGCTGGGCATCAAGCAGCCGTGGCTCCAGAAGCTGGCACCAGCACATAGACCATAATCTGGAGCAGCTTTACACAGGCTGCTAACCACAAGGGATGGGGGCAGGGGAGAGAGGGAAAACAGGAAGAGAAAGAGAGAAAATAGAATAGCATAAAATAGGTAGCTAGTGAATCTATCATTTTGTCTAAATACATACACTCACATTCCATTCATTACACAGTGAAGCCAACAGCCAGCCCTGAGTGCTACCCCAGTCAGCCGGCGCTGAACCCAACACAGTCACTAAAATCCAATACGCTTACATAAGAGTGTGAGAGAGCCAGTCAAAGTAATCCCTTCCATTCTTACTGCTACTGTTTCAAATATGAGCTGTGTGATAGTAGGGCTAACTCTGTAATCACACTGGTTCTGAGCATAGGGATACACTCAGCACTAAGACCCAGCCACTGGAATCACACACAGCAGGACGCCTATCCTCTGCCCAGACTCCCTACTAAACACCCTCATCCTTGTCTTACGGACGTCACGTTGCTTGCTTAGCGAATACCACTTGCCCCCGATTCGGCTCATGCAGGCACGAACTCAGGACCTCTGATTTGCTAACACACGTGTCTGCCCTCCATGCAAACATTTCGACGGTTTGAGCCACCCAAAAAGGTACCAAGTGATGGCTCCATCAGTGACATTGCAAGCTAGCTGTGGAGTAAGCTTAAGGTACATGCTTAACTCTGTTACACTTGCAGTAGAGAGAACCAACACATACAGTACTTCACCATGCTCTGTCTGTCCTCCCTAAGGAAACAACCTGGGAGTCCAATGTTTACTGTTGTACCCACACACAAGCTGAGCTCTCTCCCTCCTCTGTTTGGAGAAGCAGACATGGGCAGCGTGGTCTACTCTCACGCCTCTCCCCAACCAGCCATGCCCACAGCTCTCCCCTCTATCTCCCTCCATCTCCCCAGTCTACGAATCAATTAGCTGACAATCCAATTAACATTGGAGTGAGACTGGCTGATAGTGATCACTGCTGCCTCTGCCTGCCTGGGCTGCCATAGCTGGCCTGGTAGACACAGCTGGCAGGACTGTTGTCAGATCAGCCTGGCTATCGCCATCACAGCAAAGATCCACACTGTGGGAGACGATGGGACAACAATGTGGTGATGTGATGTCTCTCTAACTTGTCATTCATGTGAACTCTATAGGATGATTATTTTGCAGGGCAAATACACAGGTTTTAATTACAGCTATCATGACAATGTTTTCCTTTGCCATAGTTCTTCTGAGTGTCAGACACATTCATCCAGTCATGGCCTGTATAGAATAGCTGACACAGCCCAGCAGCAGTACAATAACACGTGTTCTCTGTGGGAGCCTCCCTCCATCCCAGCCTCCCTCCCAGCAGGGTTAATGGTGTGTTGACAGTGAGCCACGGTCCTCTATAGACATATAGGATATTCTACAGCCCTACGGCATGTTGATCCCTCTCTACCCTGTCCTGTAGTGTCAGGCAGCTGTTTTCAGCAACAAACAGAGGAGCTGGGGCCTTGGGCTGCAGACAGGAGGTTACTGCACTGAAACTGGGACTGAGGCTGTAGACAGGAGATCACTGAGACTGGGGCTGTAGACAGGAGATCACTGAGACTGGGACTGAGGCTGTAGACAGGAGATCACTGAGACTGGGACTGAGGCTGTTAGACAGGAGATCACTGAGACTGGACTGAGGCTGTAGATAGGAGATCATGAGACTGGGACAGAGGCTGTAGACTGGAGATCACTGAGACTGGGACTGAGCGTGTAGACAGGAGATCACTGAGACTGGGACAGAAGGCTGTAGACTGGAGATCACTGAGACTGGGACTGTAGACAGGAGATCACTGAAGACTGAAGGCTGTAGACAGGCAAGATCACTGAGACTGAGGCTGTAGACAGGAGATCACTGGGACTGGGCTGTAGACAGGAGATTCACTGAGACTGGGACTGAGGCTGTAGACAGGAGATTCACTGAGACCTGGGACTGAGGCTGTAGACAGGAGATCACTGAGACTGGACAGAGGCTGTAGACTGGAGATCACTGAGACTGGGACTGGGCTGTAGACAGGAGATCACTGAGACTGGAACTGGGGCTGTAGACAGGAATCACTGGGACTGGGCTGTAGACAGGAGATCACTGAGATCAAATCAAAATCAATCAAATTTTTAATTAGTCACATACACCATGGTTAGCAGATGTTAATGCGAAGTGTAGCGAAGATGCTTGTGCTTCTAGTTTCCGACAATGCCAGTAATAACCACAGTAATCTAACCTAACAATTCCACGCTACTACCGTTACACACACACACAAGTGTGAAGGATAAAGAAATTGTACTAAAGATATATGGATGAGTGGTGTACAGAGACGGCATGGCAGATGCAGTAGATGGTATAGAGTACGGTATATACATATGAGATGAGTACTGTAGGGTATGTAAACATAAAGTGGCATAGTTTTAAAGTGGCTAGTGGTACATGTATTGCATAAGATGGCAAGATGCAGTAGATGATATAGAGTACAGTATATACATATGAGATGGGTAATGTAGGGTATGTAAACATTGTATTAAGTGGCATTGCTTAAAGTGGCTAGTGGTACTATTTTACATAATTTCCATCAATTCCATTTTTAAAGTGGCTGGAGTTGAGTCAGTATGTTGGCAGCGGCCCGTAAATGTTAGTGTGGCTGTTTAACAGTCTGATGGCCTTGAGATAGAAGCTGTTTTTTCAGTCTCTCGTGTCCCTGCTTTGATGCACTTGTACTGACCTCGCCTTCTGGATGATAGCGGGGTGAACAGGCAGTGGCTTGGGTGGTTTGTTGTCCTTGATGATCTTTATGGCCTTCCTGTGAGTCGGGTGGTGTAGGTGTCCTGGAGGGCAGGTAGTTTGCCCTGGTGATGCGTTCTGCAGACTCACTACCCTCTGGAGAGCCTTACGGTTGTGGCGGAGCAGTTGCCGTACCAGGCGGTGATACAGCCCGACAGGATGCTCTCGATTGTGCATCTGTAGAAGTTTGTGAGTGCTTTGTGTGACAAGCCGAATTTCTTCACTCCCTGAGGTTTGAAGAGGCGCTGCTGCGCCTTCTCACAACGCTGTCTGTGTGGGTGGACCAATTCAGTTTGTCCGTGATGTGTACACCCGAGGAACTTAAAACTTTCCACCTTCTCCACTACTGACCCGTCGATGTGGATAGGGGGTGCCCCTCTGCTGTTCTGAAGTCCACAATCATCTCCTTTGTTTTTGTTGACGTTGAGTATGAGGTTATTTTCCTGACACCACACTCCGAGGGCCCTCACCTCCTCCCTGTAGGCCCGTCTCGTCGTTGTTGGTGATCAAGCCTACCACTGTAGTGTCATCCGCAAACTTGATGATCGAGTTGGAGGCGTGCATGCCACGCAGTCGTGGGTGAACAGGGAGTACAGGAGAGGGCTCAGAACGCACCCTTGTGGGGCCCCAGTGTTTGAGGATCAGCGGGGTGGAGATGTTGTTACCTACCCTCACCACCTGGGGGCGGCCGGTCAGGAAGTCCAGGACCAGTTGCACAGGGCGGGGTCGAGACCCAGGGGTTCTCGAGCTTGATGAAAGAGTTTGGAGGGTACTATGGTGTTAAATGCTGAGCTGTAATCGATGAACAGCATTCTCACATGGGTATTCCTCTTGTCCAATGGGTTAGGGCAGTGTGCAGTGTGGTTGCGATTGCGTCGTCTGTGGACCTATTGGGTCGGTAAGCAATTTGGGAGTGGGTCTAAGGGTGTCCCGGTAGGGTGGAGGTGTATGGTCCTTGACTAGTCTCTCAAAGCATTCATGATGACGGAAGTGAGTGCTACGGGGCGGATAGTCGTTAGCTTCAGTTACCTTAGGCTTTCTTTGGGAACAGGAACAATGGTGGCCCTCTTGAAGCCATGTGGGAAACAGAGACTGGGATAAGGATTGATTGAATATGTCCGTAAAACACACCAGCAGCTGGTCTGCGCATGCTCTGAGGACGCGGCTGGGAATGCCGTCTGGGCCTGCAGCCTTCGAGGGTTAACACGTTTAAATGTTTTACTCACCTTCGGCTGCAGTGAAGAGAGCCGCAGGTTTTGGTAGGGGCCCGTGTCAGTGGCACTGTATTGTCCTCAAGCGGGCAAAAAAAGTTGTTTAGCTGTCTGGGAGCAAGACATCCTGGTCCTCGACGGGGCTGGTTTTCTTTTTGTAATCCGTGATTGACTGTAGACCCTGCACATACCTCTTGTGTCTGAGCTGTTGAATTTCAGACTCGATTTTGTCTCTGTACTGAGACTTAGCCTGTTTGATTGCCCTGCGAAGAGAATAGCTACACTGTTTGTATTCGGTCATTGCTTCGGTCACCTTGCCTGGTTAAAAGCAGTGTTCGCGCTTTCAGTTTCACGCGAATGCTGCCGTCAATCCACGGTTTCTGGTTTGGAATGTTTTTATCGTTGCTGTGGGTACGACATCGTCAATGCACTTCCTAATGAACTCGCTCACCGAATCAGCATAATTCGTCAATATTGTTGTGTTGGACGCGATGCGGAACATATTCCAATCCGCCGTGATCGAAGCAGTCTTGAAGCGTGGATTCAGATTGGTCGGACCAGCGTTGAAACAGACCTGAGCGCGGGAGCTTGTTGTTTGAGTTTCTGTTTGTAGCAGGATCAACAAAATGGAGTCGTGGTCAGCTTTTCCGAAAGGCGGGGCGGGGGAGGGCCTTGTAAGCGTCGCGGAAATTAAGTGTAGCGACCTGGGACTGAGGCTGTAGACAGGAATCACTGAGACTGGAACTGGGGCTGTAGACAGGAGATCACTGAGACTGGGACTGGGGCTGTAGACAGGAGATCACTGAGACTGGGGCTGTAGACAGGAGAATCACTGAGACTGGGACTGTAGACAGGAAATCCGAGACTGGGCGCTGTAGACAGGAGATCAACTGGAACTGAGGCTGCAGACAGGAGGTTACTGAGACTGGGCTGGGCGTAGACAGGAGTTACTGAGACTAGGACTTGCCAGAAGGAGGTTACTGAGACTGGGACTGCAAACAGGAGGTTACTGAGACTGGGACTGCAGACAGGAGGTTACTGAGACTGGGACTGCAGACAGGAGGTTACTGAGACTGGGACTGTCTCACTGTTACTACACCTCTCCATAGGTCACCACACGGACGGACGGACGGACGGACGGACGGACGGACGGACGGACGGACGGACAGACAGACAGACAGACAGACAGACAGACAGACAGACAGACAGACAGACAGACAGACAGACAGACAGACAGACAGAACCACTCCACAGGCCAACACAGTTGGTGTCTGGGAGAAATAACAGACATATCTGCAGCTTCAGCCGAACAATATTACTGATAACCCTCCCCGTAACCATCATACTGTCACAAGGCTAGGCTGCTCTGTGGAATTGTTCACCATACACAAGTATATTCCAGTATATTTTAAGTTCAACATAGAATATTGGACATAACACAGTATGTTGAACATGTTCAATAGTATATAATGGTATTTCCCATAGACAAACAATGAACATGATACTGGAGCTTTGGTAAACTATCAAAGAACAGTGTGTCAAGGTCTTCTTCATATTCCTCTCCTTCCAGCTGATGTACTCGTTTTCCTGTCCTTGATGTATATTGCATGGTGGACAATAGGACTACTGGGACAAGATAACTAAAACCATTCTGAACTATAACAAGATCAGGGCCTGTATCCACAAAGCGTCTCAGAGGGGGATTGCTGATCTAGGATCTGTCCATTTAATCTTATTCATTATGATCCAAAAGGAAAAACTGATCATAGATCAGCACTCCTACTCTGAGACGCTTTGTGGATACCGGGCCAGGACATCATGATATGTTATCTAAGTAAGGAGAACTGTAAAAACACATAACATAGTGTAGGCTACACTCTGAAGATGAATGAATCTAGCTCCATTTAGACTTAGAAATGTGTACCCCGGTGTCTTAATGTTAGTTAATAAAGAGATTAAATAGTTCGTATGAAATAGTGTATTACATTACACAAGTTGCAGGGTAATATGGGTCAGTCTGAAATGCTCTCCGTCTGTCCCTCTCTTCTCCCCATCCAGTTCCTCTGTCTGTCCCTCTCTTCTCCCCATCCAGTCCCTCTGTCTGTCCCTCTCTTCTCCCCATCCAGTTCCTTTGTCTGTCCCTCTCTTCTCCTCATCCAGTCCCTCTGTCTTTCCCTCTCTTCTGCCCATCAAGTTCCTCTGTCTGTCCCTCTCTTCTGCCCATCGAGAGGACAGACAGAGACCTGGTATGGCAGAAAAGAGAACAGACAGAGGAACTTGATGCAGAAGAGAGGGACAGACAGAGGAAACTTGATGGGCAGAAGAGAGGGACCAGACAGAGAACTTGCATGGGCAGAAGAGAGAACAGACAGAGGAACTGATGGGAGCAGAAGAGAGGAGAAGACAGAGAACTGATGGCAGAAGAGAGGGACAAACAGAGAACGATGGGAGAAGAGAGGACAAGACAGAAACTGGATGGCAGAAGAGAGGAACAGAAGAGGAACTGGATGGGCAGAAGAGAGGGACAGACAGAGGAACCTGGTGGCAGAAGAGAGGGAAGACAGAGGACTTATGGGCCAGAAGAGAGGAAAGACAGAGGAACTGAGGGCAGAAGAGAGGACAGACAGAGGACTGATGGGCAAGAAGGAGAGGAAAGACAAGATGGATGAGAAGAGAGGAAGCAGAGACGATGAAAGAAGGGAAAGACAGAGGAACTGGATGGGCAGAAGAGAGGGACAGACAGAGGAACTGGATGGGCAGAAGAGAGGAACAGACAGAGGATTGATGGGCAGAAGAGAGGAACAGAACAGAGGACTGATCGAGAAAGGAAAGACAAGAGGAACTGGATGCAGAAGAAGGACAACAGAGATGGTATGAGAAGAGAGGGACAGACAGAGAACTGGATGAGGCAGAAGAGAGGGAACAGACAAGGAACATGAT
>NC_036847.1:25992080-25993432 GCF_002910315.2 Salvelinus sp. IW2-2015 | reverse complement strand
AGTTCCTCTGTCTGTCCCTCTCTTCTGCCCATCAAGTTCCTCTGTCTGTCCCTCTCTTCTGCCCATCCAGTTCCTCTGTCTGTCCCTCTCTTCTCCCCATCCAGTCCCTCTGTCTTTATGCACTACTTTAGTACTTTCTCCTGCAGGAACACTGAGGACACAAAGGCCTATTCATAGAGCCATTACAGAGACACAGCCATTACATGAAATTACATTACCACAGCCTACCTGTCTGAGACCCAGGGCACATTGCCTTAAAAAGAACTGTCTGCCTGACTGGCCCTGAAAAAACACAGATCCTCCCTGTCACACACACACACACACACACACACGCACGCGCACGCGCACGCGCACGCACACGCGCATGCATGCATGCACGCACGCATTAACACACACCAAGAGACTGCACACACACAATAAAGCCCCGTAATTTGATCAGAGGTGATAAAACAGAATCTAGTGTGTGGCTGGTTACTTAGAGGTAATAACAACACGTGACGGGAGGGAAGAGTCTGTATCAGTCACACAGGGCGTAGAGACAGAGCAGCAGTACACACACACACACACACACAGAGAGAGAGACACATACTTTCCCGCCTCCAGACACGATTCCCTCCTTTAGCCGAAGCCCTTCAGTTTCTCAACCACCGACCCGTCTCTATACTGGTCTGTACTGTACTGGTCCGGTTCGTACTGGTCTGGATTGTACTGGTCTGTACTGGTTTGGAATGTACTGGTCTGGAATGTACTGGTTTGTATTGGTCTCTACTGGTCACGGCCGTGTTTCAATTAGCTTAAGAGGCAGGACTGCTGCTACAGACTGAGGCAGACACATTATCACAGGGAACAAACGTCTTGTTATTATATTAATACACTTCCTCATCACTCACTGGGAGGACTTAAAGGACTTAGAAGAGAGGGAGTACACCAGCCAGTAGGAACTTGACTGGGAAATAAATAAATGAAGGAAATTAGTGGGTTTGTTTAATGTGCCACTTAGACAGAAGTAAGTCAAAATCACAGTGCAATAAAACCAAACTGAGGCAGGGCATTGCAGATAGCTTAGTTTAGCACAAAGTCACATGAAAGTCCAGATTCTCTTCATGTGGCTAATCTAGAATTGTGATCATCTATTCATGATAGGGATTCCTATCAAAAAACACTCTGGTATTTCCGGCAAACTGGAACGCTACAAACTACTCCAAGAAATGGCAGGACTGGGTAGGACTGGGTAGGACTGGGTAGGACTGGGTAGGACTGGACAAGACTGGGTAGGACTGGGCAAGACTGGGTAGGACTGGGTAGGACTGGGTAGGACTGGGCAAGACTGGGTAGGACTGGGTAGGACTGGG
>NC_036847.1:25981471-25990759 GCF_002910315.2 Salvelinus sp. IW2-2015 | reverse complement strand
CCATCTAGCTATGTTCAACTAGAAGGGGACGTTTTTTCCTCCCATACTTCATCTAGCTATGTTCACTTAGAAGGGAGACGTGTTTTCCTCCACACTTCATCTAGCTATGGTCCCTAGTGGGGGACGTGTTGTCCTCCCATACTTCATCTAGCTATGGTCACCTAGTGGGGGACGTGTTGTCCTCCCATACTTCATCTAGCTATGGTCACCTAGTGGAGGACGTGTTTCCTTCCATATTTCATCTAGCTATGGTCACCTAGTGGGGGACGTGTTGTCCTCCCATTATTTCATCTAGCTATGGTCACCTAGTGAAGGACGTGTTGCCTCTCCCATATTTCATCTAGCTATGGTCACCTAGTGGAGGACGTGTTGTCCTTCCATATATTCATCTAGCTATGGCACCTAGTGGGGGACGTGTTGTCCTCCCATATTTCATCTAGCTATGGTCACCTAGTGGAGGACGTGTTGTCCTCCATATTTCATCTAGCTATGGTCACCTAGTGGGGGACGTGTTTTCCTCCCACACTTTCATCTAGCTATGGTCACCTAGTGGAGACGTGTTGTCCTCCATATCTTCTAGCTATGGTCACCTACGTGGGGCGTGTTGTCCTCCCATATTTCATCTAATTCTATGGTCACCTGTGGAGGCGTGTTGTCTCCCATATTTCATCTAGCTATGGTCACCTAGTGGGGGACGTGTTTGTCTCCCATACTTCATCTACTATGGTCACCCTAGTGGAGGACGTGTTGTCCTCCCATATTTCATCTAGCTATGGTCAACTAGTGGGACGTGTGTCCTCCATATTTCATCTAGCTATGGTCACCTAGTGGGGGACGTGTTTGTCCTCCATATATTTCATCTAGCTATTGGTCACCTAGTGGGACGTGTTGTCCTCCCATATTTTCTTCTATGGTCACCTAGTGGGGACGTGTTGTCCTCCCATATTTCATCTAGCTATGTTTCACTAGTGGGGGACGTGTTGTCCTCCCATATTTCATCTAGCTATGGTCACCTAGTGGGGACGTGTTGTCCTCCCATATTTCATCTAGCTATGGTCACTAGTGGGGACGTGTTTTCCTCCCATATTTCATCTAGCTATGGTCACCTAGTAGGGGACGTGTTTTCCTCCCATATTTCATCTAGCCTATGTCACCTAGTGGGGGACGTGTTGTCCTCCCATATTTCATCTAGCTATGGTCACCTAGTGGGGGACGTGTTGCACTTCATCCATATTTCATCTAGCTATGGTCACCTGTGGGGGACGTGTTGTCCTCCCATACTTCATCTAGCTATGGTCACCTAGTGGGGACGTTTTGTCCTCCCATACTTCATCCAACTTCATCTAGCTTATGGTCACCTAGTGGGGGGACGTGTTGTCCTCCCATATTTCATCTAGCTATGGTCACCTAGTGGGGGACGTGTTTTCCTCCCATACTTCAACTACATTGAGGTCCAAAATTATTTTAGCTCTGTACTCCAGCACTTTGGGTTCGAAATTATAGTGCATATTGTCAGATTTAAATTTGAGGGTATTTTCATCCATATCAGGCAAACCYTTTAGATATTACAGCACTTTTTGTCCATAGACCCCCAAAGGGAACCTCACTGTAGCTAGAGTCACCTAGTGGGGAGACATGGTATAATTGAATGATGTCATCATTGTAATCGCGTATAAGCATGTGAGTGAGTCTTCAGGGGGAGAGAGGCATTGAAATTCAGAGCAGGGTTGTGTTAAATCCAGCGCAACATGTGAATGGCATAGTAATTCCTGTTGGAAGGTTTGAAGCACAGAATCGTCTAGAATGTCATTGTATGCTGTAGCGTTAAGATTTCCCTTTACTGGAACTAAGGGGCCTAGCCTGAACGATGAAAAACAGCCCCAGACCATTATTCCTCCTTCACCAAACTTTACAGTTGGCACTCCGCATTCCGTCAGATAGTGTTCTCCTGGCATCTGCCAAACCCAGATTAGTTCGTCGGAATGCCAGATGGTGAAGCGTGATTCATCACTCCAAAGAACGCGTTTCCACTGCTCCAAAGTCCAATGGCGGCAAGCTTTACGCCACTGCAGCCGATGCTTGGAATTGCGCATGGTGATCTTAGGCTTGTGTACGGCTGCTCAGCCATGGAAACCGATTTCATGAAGCTCCCAACGAACAGTTCTTGTGCTGACGTTGCTTCCAGAGGCAGTGTGGCCTACCACTTCGCGGCTGAGCCGTTGTTTTTCCTAAACGTTTCCACTTCACAAGAACAGCACTTGCAGTTGACCGGGACAGCTCTAGCAYGGAAGAAGTTCAACGAACTGACATGTTGGAAAGGTGGCATCCTATAACGGTGTCACGTTGAAAGTCACTGAGCTCTTCTGTAAGGCCATTCTACTGCCAATGTTTGTCTATGGAGATTGCTTGGCTGTGTGCTCTATTTTATACATCTGTCAGCAACAGGTGTGGCTGAAATAGCCGAATCCACTAATTTGAAAGGGTGTTCACATACTTTTGTATATATAGTGTAGCTCAGGGCTGGTAGAGAATAGGCTGGCTATAGGACCTCACTCTGGCTGTTGGGTGGCCTCAGGCCCAACTATAGTCACAGTATCGGCCTTCCCTTCCACTCCAGTGGGGTCTACCCTGTATATCGCCTCAGTAGGCAGACCCCATTCAGTAACAAGCCTAAATTAGCATCTGTTTCAGCTGGAAGGGAAGGGAAGGGAGAAAGGGGACGAGAGAGAGAGAGAGAGAGAGAGAGAGAGAGAGAGAGAGAGAGAGAGAGAGAGAGAGAGAGAGAGAGTGAGAGAGGAGGAGGAATTAATGACTGGGCAATTTGACCAAGTCACACAATGAATCACTGCTACTTTACCTCATGTAAACTCTTGTACTGGCTCTGACCACATATAGATGATGGTACAGAGGAGTGACTGGTGGGTCGACTCGACTCGTCACATACAGTATCCTCTAGTATTTTCCTCTCTGGAACGATCACACAAAGCCAGAGGGCTTACTGAAGCAGCCAAATGAAGCCTCCTCGCAAGGCAAACCATCCTCTCCTTAGCCAACTGAGATATTTAACTGAAACCTAAGACAGTAGCCTAAGAAACTGTGGTAGACTAGAGGATGGTATGACTGCCTACATAAAAGTAATCACAAAAGCACACACAGCAGCAATAATGGCAATTGGCAATTATATTGGCAATTACAGTAGTCTACTATTGGCCAAACAGAACACTGCTGAATGCCTGCCCTGTTATTCTACACAGTCAGGCACATCACAGAATCATACAACCACAGCAGAAAACTGCAATAACAGGAAAGAGAAGAGGGCGATAAAAATTGTCTGTTTCTTACAGTGGAGAAACCCCCCATTCAGCATTTCATCAATTACACAAATATGACCAGTCAGCACAGTGGAGCAGTCAGCCCATTGGAGCAGTCAGCCCAGTGGAGCAGTCAGACCAGTGGAGCAGTCAGCCCAGTGGAGCAGTCAGCCCAGTGGAGCAGTCAGACCAGTGGAGCAGTCAGACCAGTGGAGCAGTCAGCCCAGTGGAGCAGTCAACCTAGTGGAGCAGTCAACCTAGTGGAGCAGTCAACAGAACCAGACTAACATGCAGCACGAGCATAATTAGTAGTAGGGTGCTTCAGTTCCGTGTTCGCCTGCTAGTGAATGATAAAGTCTGTGCTGAGTGGGTCTGTGATACAGTATTTCTATTTTCCTTCCCCAATGGCTGCTCTGCCATGCCAACGTGTGCTGTGAGATGCCCAGCACGTCAAGTCTTCCCAGGTCTATGTCTAATATAATACCTCCCCTCCTCCCGATACGGCTTCCTACGTGACTTCCTCTTCCTTTCTGACTCAATGTCACGAAGAACAATCCCAGATTGTTATTGGCCATATACCACAAACCCCCAAGGTGCCTTATTGCTATTATAAACTGATTACCAACCTAATTAGATCAGTAAAAATAAATATTTTGTCATACCCGTGGTATACAGTCTGATATACCATGGCTGTCAGCCAATCAGCATTCAGGGCTCGACCCACCCAGTTTATTATGAAGAACGGTGCACATGATTGTAGCGACACACACTTTATGCTAATAAGCCAATCGTGTCCCTCCTTCCTGTCCCTAATTTCAGACCGACCTGTGGCTAGCAGCGCCAGAGCTTAGTAAAGAGAGGGGTTGGGTCTATTTACCTTGCTGCAGTGCTACATGTAAACTTTGGGCACAGACACAGTAACCCACCGAGGTGGGAAAGCTAACAAAGACACGGTGTCCTTTATCACTCCCTGCAAGGTGAGGAGGCAGGTGTGTGTCTGTATATGTGTTTGTGTACTATGAACCTATTCACACAGTGATTGACACACTGACCAACCGACAGCCCCTCCCCTTTAACTGTTGCGGTATCTAAGTCCCTATGTGACAGAGCAGAACAGTCAGAAAACTGAGAGAGGTGTTTACTAGGTTGCATGGCCGTTTGGCAGCCAAATGACAGGTGAACACGCTGTGAGATGTCAATAGACATTGTTCAGCCACACAGTCACACCTGTTTCAAATGGCATCTCTCCACCCAGCCCACTCTCAATCACTCGTTCTCACTCCTCCGCCCTCCCAAACAAACAACAGAGAGAACAGAGGAAGAGAGCAGGAGGGGAGGAGAGGGAGGAGGAAAATAAGGAGGGGGACGAAGGCTGTAAGCTGTTAATTGTCAGCTTTGAAAAGACAGAGCAGAATTGTGTACACAAAAGAACACAGGGAATGAATGCTTAATTATCTCAATCAACAATGACACTGTCAAGCATATTTTACTCAATAGATAACAAATCCCTCTTCAGTGATACATGGAACATTGGCAATAAAATATTCAGAAGAAAGCAAACATCCATGTTGTTGGGTCGTTGTAAATTTGAATTATGATAATATCTATCTAACGTAGACAATGTTTTGTAATTGGATGCAAATTAATCTCACCTATTCACCTCTGTCAAGTTAAACACAATGTTCTATTCCTTAAGTTAATGGAAAAATAAAAAGCAGTCTTTAGAGCAGAGCTGTAGTAGTTGGACTGTAGAGGCAGCAGCCAGACAAGCATTACAACTATGTTCTTACAAGCTTCCCAAAGCTTTCAGTAATGAGAAGAAAAACACCTAAATCAACAGCAGCAGTACTTGGTCTCTCCCCTATTGGGTATAAAACCAGAGAGGGAATACTAAGTACCTGGCACAAATGCCATCCTCTGGAAGAGGGCAATGCCAATGCCAGGCCCCGTATTCAACAAGCATCTCAGAGTAGGAGTGCTGTGAATCAGGTCCCCCCCTTGTCTATTCAGTCTAATCTAAAAGGCAAAACTGATCATAAATCAGCACTCCTACTCTGAGACGCTTGCTGAATACAGGCCTTTGGCTAACACAGAAGAGATGAATGGCAGAGATCCCATCCACTCCTCACCTTCTGTATGTATCACGCTTAAAATGGCAATAGACCCCAAGTCCCAAACTGTTGCAGATTAAGACATGAGCAGATAGATATTCATTCACTGGTTTCAAGTACAAACCTACCCGTCCCCCTCCTCCTCCGTCTCTCTCTCCCTCCCTCCCTGCTCTCCCTCCAGGCAGGGAGCCCTCCTCTCTCTCCCTCCCTCCCTCCCTCCTCTCCCTCCAGGCAGGCAGCCCTCCTCTCTCTCCCTCCCTCCCTCCCTCCCTCCAGGCAGGCAGCTCTGGGCTTCAGAGCAGTCATATTTAATCAACATCTTCATGGACAACACAGAGGATCTCCTCAGCCGCCAGACTCAGCGCTGTCACACTACGCTGTCACACTACGCTCCACACACCGCGCAGCATAATTGTCTTAGATCCCCTAATTCTCCCCGTCATTCTCCTTAAACGCTACAGAAAGGAAACACTGTTCCTTGACCCACATTGCTGTTGATCAGTGAATTATACATGATGTCACCATATTATTTATTTGGCACGGCGGTTGTAATTTAAGACCTAGGAGGCGCTTATGTTTGTAATAATTGTGTCTCTTTCAGCTCGAAGATCCGTATGTCATGTCTCCCATACCATTGCTTATGATAGACAGGCAGACTAGCGGTTGTTACAGTGGTGCACAGAGAGGACAGTTTCTCAGAGCGGAGAAGAAAGAGGAGTGGGAAAACTTAACCCAACTTCCAGCTAATGGATTCATCGTGATAAATTATCATGCTTGGCAAGACAGGAACAAATTGCAGAATTTTTAAAAGAAAATAGTGATGTTTGTTTAGTTTATTACCCAAATCACAATGGCTATTTGCTTGATATTATTTGATGGGATGACTGACAAGAGAAAACAACATTCAATGTTGCTTGTTCACCCTCCAATGCCACACAGCTGGGGGTGAATTCCAAAGCCTTGTCCTGAAAGGTCAGGGGCAGGTCAAAATCAATAACAACAGCTTCTAGAAACATATTTAATCAAACCTTTACAGAGACAGCTATACATTCGGCTATACGCTCCCATAAATCAAGTTTCCTCTTCCCACATGCCTCAACCTACTCATAACACAATGTGACAAGATGCCTTCTTTAAAAAAGCCCTTTTCACCCAGTCTCTGGTTCTCACTGCTCACCACATATACAGGTCATATGTAGGTCATAATATATACAGGTCATATGTAGGTCATATGTAGGTCATATACAGGTCATATAAAGGTCATATACAGGTCATATACCGGTTATATACAGGTCATATACTGTACAGGTCATATGTAGGTCAAATACCAGTCATATACAGGTCAAATGTAGGTCATATATAGGTCATATACTGGTCATATGTGGTTAAGAGTCATACATGTACATTGCCTTCAGGAAGTATTCATACCCCTTGACTTATTCCACATTTTGTTGTGTTACAGCCTGAAGTCAAAATGTATTTTCATTAAAAGCACCCAACTACACACAATACCCCATAATGACTAAGTGAAAACAAGGTTTTGGAAATGTTTCTTAAACATTAAATGTTTCTAATTTACATAAGCTGTCCTGCTGAAAGGTGAATTCATCTCCCAGTGTCTGGTTTTCCTCTAGGATTTTGCCTGTGCTTAGTTCTTAACTCACTAGTCCTTGCCGATGACAAGCATACCCATAACATGATGCAGCCACCTCCATGCTTGAAAATATTTAGAGTGGTACTCTTCTTGTGTTGGATTTGCCACAAACATAACGTTTTGTATTCAGGACATAAAGTTAATTTCTTTGCAGTTTTACTTTAGTGCCTTATTGCAAACAGGAGGCATGTTTTGGAATGTTTTTTATAATGTACATGCATCCTTCTTTTCACTCTGTCATTTAGGCTGACTTCCGGGTTAAGCGGGCATTGTGTCAAGAAGCAGTGCGGCTTGGTTGGGTTATGTTTCGGAGGACGCACCTCGACCTTCGCCTCTCCCGAGTCCGTATGGGAGTTGCAGCGATGAGACAAGACTGTAACTACCAATTGGATACCACAAAATTGGGGAGAAAAGGGGTAAAATAAAAGACCAAAAAATACATTAAAAAATAAAAATATAAACAGTTACTGAGTTTAATGGCTATGATAGGAGAAAGCAGAGGATGGATCAAACAACATTGTAGTAACTACAATGTTGTTAACTACAATGTTGTTTGATCCATCCTGTTTTCTCCTATCATAGCCATTCAACTCAGTAACTGTTTATATTTTTATTTTAGGTGTATTTTATTCTAGGTGTATTGATAGACCATCCAAAGTGTAATTAATAACTTCACCATGCTCAAAGGGATATTCAATGTCTGCTTTGTTTTTTTTTACCCATCTACCAATAGGTGCCCTTCTTTGCGAGACATTGAAAACCTCCCTGGTCTTTGTGGTTGGATCTGTTTGAAATTCACTGCTCGACTGAGGGACCTTACAGATAATTGTATGTGTAGGGTACACAGATGAAGTAGTCATTCAGAAATCATGTTAAACATTATTATTGCACACAGTCCATGCAACTTATTATGTGACTTGTTAAGCACATTTATTTAAGCTTGAATACTTATTGTCTCGAAACATTTCAGCTTTTCATTTTTAATTAATTTGTAAAAAATAAATAATCTAAAGACATACTTCCACATTGACATTATGTGATATTGTGTGTAAGCCAGTGACAAAAACATATATTTTAAATTCAGGCTGTAACACAACAAAATGTGGAAAAAGTCAAGGGGTGTGAATACTTACTTAAGGTACTGTATGCATCAACATACCTTAACTAGCCAACCCGAGGGAGACCGAATTCATTTCCCTTGGCCTGAACACTCTGTGTCCTTCTGGGCCAAAATAAAGAGTCTGCAGGCTGAGGTACACTAATGGGAGGGAACAAGCCTTATCCATGATCTTAAAAACACATTTCCCGACTCCAGACTCCCAAATACCTTTCCCGTTCCTTCAGACTGTTGTGGCATGACCCAGTGTTGAAGGCCTAAGAATGGACCCTCCATGTTTTTAAAGGAGTGTGTCCAATCTTCCTGGCATGTCAGTAGCTTGCCTGCCCTTCTGTGATTGTCTGCACAAAGCGGACTTTCACACAAACCCAACCATACAGGGAGAAGGATAGCCAAGATAGGATGGATGGGTTTTCAGTCTGAAGTTGGAGTTTCGAGGTCTTTTATCATCGCTTTGGTTGGATTTGTTTTGGTCGCCAGAGGAAAGAGGGAGTTTTATTTGGAAAGGGTTTCTGGTTTGAGGTATTCTGTTCACTATCTTTTCTCAGGAATGAGTTTGGGAGCTTTATCTCCTCTGGTTTTCCCAGCTGAAGGCAGAGGATGAGTTAAGGTGTCTCCGACGGGGAAGAGGAGCTATCCACCCAGATAAGGCCCTGGCTGACTTGAGAATTGTAACAAAGCAGACAGACATCTTGGATACATGTCACGGCGCTCCAGAGAACCAGCCTTCCAGCACTACAGGACCAGGCAAGGGCAACACACTACAGAATACTCATCCCCATAACACTGTTCCTTCCTCGCTCTTCTGACTAAGAATTGCGTAACAATTTTTTAGATAGCACAAATCAGTGGAGGCTGGTGAAGGGAGGATGGCTCATTTGGCACTGATGCAAATGGATAAATTGTAAGAATTGTATGCTACATTTCCAAGTGAGGAAGAATAAAGCTTAAGTCAATATAGTGTGAAGCAGCAGATTACACATAGCTTTTTGAACTGGATGAAAAAGAGCTAATGTAGAGCAGTAATACACTGCTGCTGCTGCTGCTTGTAATTGGTCTGCTTGTAATTGGTCTGCTTGTAATTGGACAGCCGTC
>NC_036847.1:25963290-25981460 GCF_002910315.2 Salvelinus sp. IW2-2015 | reverse complement strand
GAGTAGAGACAAAGCTGCCGTTGGCTTAGAACTCCTTTCTCACAGCACATGAGCAGACTAGACAAGCCAAAGCAATGCCGCTCGTTGCCGCCACTGTGTGTGGTAACCATGGTGACGGTGGCAGGGCCAGGCAGGACGTCCATCCACATCACCAGGGGGCGTTGTGGACTCTGTCAGCATGTGGCACATTGGCGTTCTTTACCTTATCTGCCACTGTGCCCAGCGCCCTGTTCCCCTACCACACCCCCACATACACACATTCCCAAATAGCACACTATTCCCTATTTAGTGCACTACTTTTGACCAGAACCCTATGTACCCTTTCAAAAGTAGTGCACTACATAGGGAATAGGGACGCAGGCACTGTCACACTATCGTCTGCCTGCTACTGACAGCTGCCCTTGGTGTCTGTGCTGTGCTCAGCCCCCTCCCTCCCTCCATCCCTGCCTGCATGCCTCTCACCCGCTCTCTCCCTTTTGTTGCTCACTTATTGTCAACTTCCACACTAAACAAAACAGCACATCCTCCCATGACACAAGCTAATTGATTATTGATGCTTCCAGGCCTAAACTGACTTATATTCAACCAAGACTGAAAGGGAGAATTCAGAGACAGAGACAATGCATTCAGTGCTTTCATGAAAATGGAAAAAGTCAAAGCATTTGAATGTAAAGCTCGAGCCTCAAGGTCTTTTCCCCCCTTTTCCAATGCTTTGATTAGGCTGTTGTGCTGCCTCGGGAACAGTCTCGCCTCGGCACAACAAATAGTGGGGTCTTGAGGTGGAGAAACAGCCTGAGGGTTTTGTTCTGGCAACACAAACAACCCAAATGTCAATTTCAGCCCCTTCTTGAATAATCAAAACAACCCTCATAGCTATGAGGTAATGCTTGGCTTGCTACTGGGTCTGACAGGCTGCCTGTGACTTACAGCCAGTGTGAAGTTCACTGACAAACAAACAGGCAGACTTGTTATTCCGCAGGTCCTGGTTCCATGATTGCTGTTCTTATCTCCAGCAACAGGGTAACTTTGTTACAGCAGGTAAAATATAGCATGGCTTGTGACAGGAGGGATCAGATAAACAGTGAGACTGGGTCTGGGCAGAGACATGTGGACATGGTGGTGAATGCCTAAAGGGCCTGTTCTGTGACTGAGGAAGAGAGCGAGAGGCTGACTGATGTATCGAGTGCGGTGGACAGATTGAGGCACTAAAGAACGGCGAGAGATCCTGTCCCATGGAAATGTGTCATGAAGGCAATTCTATGAGTATCTCAATAAAAGGTTCTCAAAGCCTGGGCCCTGGAGAGAGAGCTGCCATGGGCTCAGCACCTCACACACTGGGGGCTCTACATCACTGTGGCACCACAACCAGGGGGGGAAATTCCTTCAATGTTACACCAATGGTGCTTTCTGAGGGTGTTACACTTTCCAAACACTCTGCTCTAACACGCTCCACTAAGTTACCTTTCTTTTCCTTTTCTCCCCTACTTTCATTTACTGTCAATTTCTCCATCTGTTGGATTCAGTAGTTGGACAAAAGGCTTTGTTTCAGCTAACTGGCAGGCCTTTGGGACTGGTAGAGGAGAGGGCACACTGGAGTTCAGCATTAGCCTCATTGCCGTCAATAGCCAGGGGGATGGATGCATGGTGAGGTCTGGGGTTTGGACCCGTTTTTAAAAAGAATGCTGATCTTGGACCAGGTCTCCCCTGTCGATGTAGTCTTATTCATTATGATCCAAAAGGCTAAACTTATCCTAAATCAGCACTCATCAGGAGTCTTACTTTGATAGTCTTTATGAATAAGGGCCCTGGACACTTTATCCTGCCAGAAAGAGGTAGGACATTAACGGTTCCCCCCTCAGCTTGGCCCTCTGATGAGTGAGAGAGACAGACTGGTTGGAGTCTGCTGCTCAACTGCTCTATCTGGGGGGTCCAACTCTCCAGCCCTCCAACCTCCCACTGCAGGGCCTCTGCCAGCAGCACTCGGACAGACATGGGGAAACAACCTCTCTTATCTAGGGCTGGGCGATATGGCCAAAATATCATATCATGGCATTTTTCAAATTTTGACAGTATTTTATGTTTTTGATTAATACAAGTTCTACATTTTCTTTATGAGTAGTGGGTGACCCAGAGGGGCAACATTTATATTCTAAATGATTTCAATGGGTCTTTCTCCATTCTGATTGGTTTATACTGTTCAATTCAACATCAACCTAAAATAATTTCCTGCATTTCCATCAATTTCTGCACTCATTTTTGCACACACTGTATATATATTTTTTCTATTGTGTTATTGACTGTACGTTTGTTTATTCCATGTGTAACTCTGTTATTGTTTGTGTCGCACTGCTTTGCTTTATATTGGCCAGGTCGCAATTGTAAGTGGGCACTTTGAATACAGTGTTGTTTGACATGACAACGAATGAAAATGCTATGGATGAGTTATTGTGACAGGGTAGGAACCAAAGTGATGTTCCGTGTTTCCTAGGGGACCCTATAATCTTTGGCTACATTAAATCTTTATTCATATAGCCAACATATTCATGCTTTGCCTATTCCTCTTTGATTTAGAAGATACTGTTGCACAAACAACATAGTGATTTAGGCCTCCACCAGCACTGGTATCAGGCTGTATTAGCTAGCTACGTTTGCTCTGACTCAGTACTTTTATTAGCTAGCTAGCTAGTGATTAGCATTAGTGGCTAACACAATTTAGCTTAACTTGCTAAGAAAATACAAACTAGCTGTTTGCTGATGTAAAAACTAATATTGTAATTATAGAACGCTTGTGGATTTATATTAAGATCAAAGTGGAAACAACATTGTTGCATGTGCTGCATTGACCATGACCTATGAAAGTGTCTCGTGGTCAAGCAACAACAAATGCGCTCCTTGAGTGACAGGAGGTGGGACTAGGTATGTGTGGAAAGCGGCATGCAGAGAGCGAGACAGCGGAGAGGGATGACTCAAGTAGCGGAGTGAACTATAAAAATGGACATTACACACGGTGTATCACCGTTATACCGTTATAGGATGTATAGTAAAAACCCAAACCGCTCCGTGCATCAATACCGGTATATAGTAAAACACGGTATACCGCCCAGCCCTACTCTCAACACAATATCACACACACAGCAGTTAAAAAGGAAAAGCACCCACCTCGGACTCACAGGTCCTATGATTTCAGAAGCAGTACTTGCGGTCTTTGGAGTCTTCTGGTGCATTAGAGTTTCTGTGAATGTATTGGAAAATGTCATGCAGAGCAGTCGCATTGATTTTCACTCCCTGTGCTGCTCATACTGACTCCAGCGGCTATTTACCAATGTAGAGGCCTGTAGCCATCAACCTAAACTGGTCTCAACGATTCAGTAAGTCACTAAAGGCTACGCACACAACCACTCAACATGATGGAAACTACCACAGCACGACTAAGACTTTCAGGGTAGCCCTGGCTATAGTGACATAAAGGAGCACTTTTCAAATGCATTACATAACGAGGTGTGCAAGGTTCAGTTCATTCCGCACATATCTGTGACTAGGCTGATGGATGAGTAGAACCCTTAGCCTCCCCCTRTTCCTAAATCAAGGCTGTGAAAAGCATCGGAACTCCCCCACATTGATGCAACATATCTGGGCACTGCTGCTGGCTACTGTCTACTCCTCTAAGTCCTCTGGGATAATTATGACTAACAGAAGCATAGCTATCTCTAAATAAGGTGGGCTGGACATGATGCCTAAAGAAGCTGCCTAGCAGGCAGATAATAAAAGCCTGTTGTTTACAGGGTTGAGAGAGACTGAAAGCTCAGAGAACTCAGTGATATGGTTGAGGAACCTGTCTTGGGTGAGGAGCCAGCCTTTAAACAGCATGAGGAGAGAGATAGTTCTGCTTAACACCATACAACAACCACTTTCCAACTAAACACTCTCCCTGGCTACACTCCACTTGATCAATGTCACAGATGTTATAAGTCTCTCTTATGTCAATCTTCACCTTCCCTCTCTATCACACATGCACGCATGTACACCCAGGCATGAGTGGAGTGTGTGTAGGTCAGAGATAGAGATTTCTGTTGTGACAGCTGGACAGTTGACAGATTCAGATAAACATTGCGGTGAGGGGGAGACCAATTGCACTAAACAAACAAATATGGTGAGTAGCCTACATTCAAGCAGATCATGTGGAGACCTAGATTTGCAAGGAACAAGTGAACACACAGCAGCCAGCCTGCAAGGCATTGGAGTGCCTGTGTACGCAAGCGTGTGTATGTGTGTGAGGGGGGGGGTCTTTAAGGGGGAGCCTATTTCAGAATATCCAACCACTGAACATGTTTAGACTGTTCACTCGTTAAGAAATAGGTCAAGGATTCTGCCTGCATGCATAGTGACTTGTCAAAATCTCTCAATCTAAACATGGGAGGGCGGGCCTGGCTGCCTGGTAGAGGGAGCCTAGCCAATAGAGGAGAAGAGAAGCCAGTGTGCACTGCATGCTGGTGACACTCACACAGCACATACAAAAGCACAGAGTAGGCTATCTGTGCATGCACCTCTGTCACCACCACCACTAACCTACTCACTTGGTACTAAGTACAAACAAAAATATGTATTATTAGGCTCTAAAGGCCTGACTGCTGATGGTATTGAGGAGATGCAGAGCAGGCTCTGTTCAGATCTTGCCCTGGTCTGCTTGATAGCTGCTGAAGTCTAAAGAGTCGTGGTCGGGGTCGACAGGGGACGCTCTTGAGCCGTCGTGCCATCCTGAGGAAGCGTCTCATCATCACAAGGAAGGAGACTTGGGAACAGGGGCCAGGGTATACATTCTACACTACATACGTGACGCTGTTCAGTGGTCAGCAGCTTTTGAATAGAAAGGAGAAAACAGCTACCATGCTACCAGGCAGAATGGAAAAACTCAACATAACTGAGATACCGGTCATCTAAAAAGAGCACAGTACTTAATCAACACAGCGTTCGTACTCCATGTGTGTACTACCAGAATGCTTTCAGGGAGTCCATTGAGATGCATCATTTACCCTTTCTAAAGCTGTTGAAAGTGGTGAACAAACCCTCCTTAATCACATAAGACCTCCCGATTACCCTGCAGGAAAAAGACATGTACTAAACTGGCAAAAGCAAATCAATAGCACTGAGATTCTTCCTGTCCTGACAGCTGAATAAAATCCAATCAAAATGCTGGAACACATGTTGAGAGAAAGGGGAATGGAGAGATGGAGAGATGGTGAGGCAATGGCAGTGCACGATCAACCAGCCAGCCAACCAGTTTGATGTGAATTTCTCCAATGGAGGTCATTTCTCTGAGCTTCATGTAGTTAACCTTATTGATTAAAGAATGTGTGATGTTGAGGTTCTCAACATCTCCACTTGCACTGCTCCTCGTCAAAGAGATCTCTTGAAAGTGCTACATTGAGCAGAATGTAGCTTTGTTCTTGTAGCTTGCATAAATAGATTATCTAGATATCATGTATTTCATGTACACTTGATTCCAGAAAACGGGAATCAAGTCTGACTAAATCTGTGTCTTAAAATAATACAGTCATAAGGTGAGTGCCCCACTGCCCAAACACACTGGTAATGTTATAACCCAGAGTTTCCCAAACTCGGTCCTCGGGCCCCAAGGGGTGCACGTTTTGGTTTTTGCCCAATCACGACACATGATTTAAATAATAAATTAATCAACTAAGCTTTGATCATTTGAATCAGCTGTGTGGTGTCAGGGGGAAGAAGAAAAAAGTAGCACCCCTTGGGGTCCCAGGGACCGAGTTTGGGAAACGCTGCTATTCCCATTCCAGACTATCAGTGCCTGTGCTTCTCTTCAGATTGGAGTTAATTAGGTGAATATAATGAGCATGTGATAATCAGACCAAGGCTGAGTTTAGTGGTTTGTTCTTCCAGGGATGCAATTTCCACCCTTGTGGCTGTTCCTGGGGTTAAACTGCTGTTTCGCTTAGAGAGGGATATTAAAATAATGATGTGAGTAGGTCACGCTTTAGATATACAAAAACTGATTTTACCAAGAAGAAACAATGTTTGATTGCATGGTCACAACGATTAATATGCTCTCCGTCAGTCATGGGCAGATGCAAGTTATTGTCATGCAAATGTAAGGCAATTTTTCTACTTAAGACAACATTTATTTTCCTTTAGAGTCACTGTCATGAGCGCTTTCCCGGGCGCTGTGTGTGTGTGACGGAAAATGAAGATTTGTGAGTGCATCTGCTGGTCCAGAGCTTCGACACATGAGCAGTCTAGATTCTAGCTGCTTTCAAGGCTTGGGGCAAACGGCGACTGTTATTCTGTCTTGCGGCAAACCACATTGTAATAGGAACCTTTATCATAAATCAACAGCGTTATAGAATATTAACAAGTTAGAAGGATGGATGAAAGAGTAGACTAATCGGTGTCGGAGAGTACATTTAAAACCGTTATTCCAACCCTCTGCCCCGGGTAACGCAGTAAAGAACAGAAACAAGTTACATGGAGCAAAATAATCACATTTGTTCTCACGTGTTGGATGGTATTTATGAGACACAAGGCTTAAAATAGGCACTACAATCTGTCTGTCCACTATAATGGACATTTTTATATTCACTCTGTGGAGCACTGCTCTAACTTACCCCTAATAGCAGGTTCACAGTCAAGGTCAGCATGGCGAGCTGATGCTGAGGGAATCATTAGCTATAGATACTGGTCTGTTGATTACTGGAAGTAATTGAAAATACGTTGGGATGATAGTCAGTTAAAAATAACGGATAACTGATTTAATACTGCAGCTTAATAGAGGTCTTATAACATCAATCCAGAACAATGCAATATGAATATTTTAGGATTGTCTGGATATCAAACTCAATCAAATTAGTTTAATGAGCTGATGACAGCTGCATTATGATTAAAGGTTGACCGTGAAGTCATAGAGTGGATGGTAAAGCACAGAGCCATACATATGACTCCGGAAAAGCCCAAAACCTGGCTGAAAGGAGCTATGCGTAATTGTGGTTTTACGCACGAGTCTATAACCTGTTTAACCCGTATGCCTACATTGTCTACACGTTCATTGAAAAGTAACAGGTACTATTGGAATAATAACAACACTGAAATTCATCCAATCTATTTTTGGGGCATTTTTTCATTCAGCTTAATATCCCACAACCTTGTAATAACCAGCCGTATTATTATCTACATCCTTCTTGTGGCAGACTAGGCTACAGTTAATTATTCAGCAGAAGTGTCAAGGCAAAAGACACAAAATTGTGCTGGTAGCTATCATCAGCATCGACATCGAAATGTAAAACCAAACTGATAATAAATAGTTTTATGTCTAGGTAGATAAAAAATAAATAACATAGGCTAAACGTTATCACTCACCTTTCGGTTTCAATGGGAGCTGCTGCTGATATTTTAATTCTGATCACACAAGCTGTGATGGTCTTCTCTTCGTTGAGGTGATGGATTATTCTACTTACATCCACGGAAAATGCTACGAGTTCCTCAAACAATTTAGAGTACTCCTATTTACTCCAAATTCCTATAAAATGTCGGATACCCAATGCCCCCTTACTTATATRCTAAAGATCCCTAAAAGCCGATTCTAGGTTTCGCACGGCTACTATTAGGTAAATCCACAATAACGAATCTATGCTGAAAATTCAGCGCGCTCAACTTCAGTTGATCTCCAATTTTTTTAAATGGTAATTTACATGAGCATGCCTATGATACAGCGAATTCCTTCAGTTTACAGGCTAATGTCCTGTACTATGAATTCGGCTGTAGCCTCGCTTGCCATCGGCGGGTAGACTATCTTCGGTTTGCATAGCAACCTTGCCGCACAAATTCACACACGCTTTCTGACAGGGCTGCGTTAGACTGGCATMGGAAAGCTGCGGCGCACCCCGCCAGCGTACAGTACCGCTAGCAAACCACAGCGTTTAAACCCGGCCCCCTGTACACTTCGACAGCACGGACTCATTTGCATGGTGCATGTGTTAACTGTTTCAGTGCGGTGCCTCCGAAAAGTTGCTTGGCCATATGCTCTGCTCAGTGTAATTTGCGGCAATCAAAACAGCCTCCAGTAAAAGTAGAAAGATAGTGTAGATGACACAATAAAGTCATTCTCTTTTGGGATAAATAATTTATTTTTCCTCTGATTTCATCTCATTTATAGGCTTTGGGAAAATATGCTTTTATTATTGATTACCAAGGAATAAAAGGTCACCATAAAGTGGGTACAATCTTTAACGCTTGTATAATAATGTATTTAAGATGTTTCAGTTACATTGGTGTAGCCTACCGGCATTGGATACGTTTTTAAGCTATATTTGATGTATTGAAATAGAGATAATTGTATAAAAAATTATTAATATAGTAAAAAAAGGAATATTATTAATATAATCGAATGTAATCCAAACATATAATAAGCCTCTTAGTCTTACACCCATTCTACAATACCGTTAGGCCAGTTCTGGTGCGCATTGCGATTTAAGAAGTCTCAACAATGAAGGATACTTTGAGGGGAGATGCTGGTGCCAATTCTGCTAGAGTACTGCCACCTATGGGCATAACACGGTGCTACTACCTAGTAATAAACGACCCGATACAATAGCCCTACTACAGTCTCACAGGTCTTCAAAAGAAGAAAAACATTGTCTAAGCTACTCAGTTTAGGGAATGAATCAACCATTTGCATTAAAAATAAATAGGCCAATTTTGAAATGGTGGATTGAAGCCCAATTAAAAATATCTATCATTAAGTATTTTTTTTTGCAAAGTATCTCTTTCTGCTTATCCTCTCTCTCAATAGATAAAGAGAGAGGCAGTGAAAGACAGACAGAAGACAAGCAATTTTTAGACCATTATTGGTCCTTGTAATGCGCTTTCCAGGTGAGTAGACACTACCATGTGCAGTCATATATATTCACAGTAACCCTCTGTTGAGTGCCAGCCATTAGAGCACCCAACAGTGCCGTTGATTGGCTCTGAGATGCATGCTCTTTCTGCTTCTGAGATAATGATCAGGTACAACTTTCACAGCCCTCCGAGTCCCCGTGCTCCCAGGGGGCGACAGAACATTGTTGTTTAAGTAATGAGAAGAACGCTTAAAACCAGCCTCAGCACTAATTCCCTCCACTCTGCTGCTCCTTATCTGCTTTTTTCCAACAAATCCCTTTAAGTTTATTTTCCCTCTCTGAAAGTGTTCTGGAATCCAGGCCCCATTAAGTAGCCATTTTGTTGCGCTGCATTAACGTTAATCAATTCCCTCTCTCCATCCCCAAGTCGCCTCTTAGCCACTGGGAAGGTGTCCAACACATCCCGGTCTTTCACATTTGCGTTATTAAAGTACAATCTGATCAACTGTTCCAAGTACCTCTATATTCAGTTGCAAAACTGGTAGTTCACTAATGCATTTGCCTCTAATATTCAGCAAAGAGGGATCTCTTGATCCACCCAACTCCGCTCTATGTTGCCAAAGGAAAAGAGACCACTGATTAACTACATTATTAGGCTACTTACTCCTAAATGTGTCTAAATACTTGTGATGATCCAGCACTTTAAAATGGTCATTCTGTTATTGCCATGATGGAAAAATGGTCCATGCCCCCCCAAAGCTTCATACTTGAAGACATTAAGGAAAAAGTAGGCTAGCCCCATTCTCTTCAGTGAGGAAAAGGAAAACAAGACAGGTTTCTGTCTGCCATCACAAGTATCTGTAAACTGCCAGGAGGTAGAGGACGCAGACCCATCTAGTGTGTGAGTAAACTAAAAGCACAGCACAGCCCACTTACAGATGGCCTAGGTCAATAGCTGGAGGGCATCCATATTGAAGTTCCACAGCAGCAATACCTAGCTCCATGTAGCCTACCACTCAAGACTCAAATGGATCTTAGTCAAGCCACGGCAGAGCAGAGCAGGGGTAATCAAATACAGCACCGCTCTTGAATCCATTACTCATAGGCTTGTTTGGAACAAGCAGTGATTTGTTTGATTGGAACATAACTCAATTCATATCGGGTCTGGGAGAGCAGGTGCTGGGTATACTGTCTGTCTGTGTAGTGTGTACAGTCCTCGTGTGGTTTGACTAGACGTCTGTGTAATAAAATCAAAGTGTTGGTTTTCATTCACAACTGTATATTTTTTAAATGAAGAAAAAAGGTACAGACTATGCCAGCTGGTGGAGAGTTAGAGCACCAGAACTCTAAATATTCAAGTTCAATAAGAGTGACTAGTTGGGAACCACGATAGTGGCCAAAAATATGAGGAGGCAGCGGTTTAACAAACAGTATTTACATTTTATTTTGGAAAGAGAAGATGGTAAAAGTAGTCTCAATATCTTGGCCACCCTCTTATGGGCTAAGGTGGAAATTGTTCTGCAAAAAGGGAAAAAAGTCTTTCTCCAGTTGTTGGATTTGGGGAAGTCCGTTCCAGGTTGTCCTCTTGCTCTGCCTACTCCAGATCTGCCTCCTCTGGGTAAGGCCTGAGGCACAAATAAATGTTGTGCAGTACAAAGCCTCAATTGTCTTTGAATAAATATTTAAATTTAAGCAATCCATTCCTTGAAAACCACAATGTGTTCTTTGAAATCAGGGGAGTCCAAGCCAATGGAAAATTGTTAAAAAACGGTGCACTTCCTTGATACTTCAGTACGTGTCTTCAGTATGCTCCGCCCCATTTCTGTCTGAGGTCCTTACACGTCGGTGCGCTGAGCTGTTGCTGCCTCTGCAAGGCTTCAAATACACGCATCAATATGCAGTGAACCAATGGAAATACATCTTGAATGATTGTACCTGCATTCTCATGAAAGGGGAGCGACAATCGGGCCGCAAGTTGCTCCGTTCTCCTCCTGTTGGTGCACCCCTGTGATTGTTGGCTATGCTCCTATGAAACCACAGTGACACTCCAAACCAAAACATAAGTGAAATCACACAAAATACACACGTGAAGAAGAGTGAGAGCAAGCCAACTGCTGGAGGAATGCAGAACAATACTGTTTCCTTATGAATGTAATTTCGTCACATCATGACGTATACGACATAGTCTACCACTGGTTTTATGTCGCCTTCAAAACAACTGGGAACTCAGAAAAATGCGAGGTCAAACCATGATGTCAGTGATCTTCAGGTTCGAAATTCGGAGCTCTAGAAAGAGGCCAGAGTTCCCAAGTTTGAATTCTGAGTTGGATGACTGTTTAAACCAATATTTCCCAGTTTTCCCCACACTTACATTAAGTCGGAAGTCTGAGATTTCCGAGTTCCCAGTCCCGAGTTCACAGTTGCATCACTACTGGGTTTCTCTAGAGAGTAAACATATTTTACATGGACAAATGGAAATTGTAAATACCTTTGCTCTACAGCTGAGATGCTTGGAACATGAGCTTGAGCATAGCCACTGGAAGTAGTTTGGGCCAGAAAAAAAGAAATGCTTGCGCTGAAGACATCTATGTTGGTCCGCTAATACAGGACTAGGAAAGACCCAGTGCACTACTTTTGTGAAAACATTTAAACAAAATGTATTTGAGTGTTTACCAGCATTTGTAACTTGAGTCTGATAATTATTTGTACAAAACAGTTAAAATCAAATCAAATTACATTTATTGATCACATGCACGTTTAGCAGATGTTATTGCGGGTGGAGCTAAATGCTTGTGTTTCTAGATCCAACAGTGTAGGAATATCTAACAATTTTACAACAATACACACAATACACACAAATCTAAAGTAAAGGAATGGAATTAAGAATATATAAATATTTGGACGAGCAATGTCGGAGCGACATAGACTAAAATACAGTAGAATGAAATAGAATACAGTATATACATATGAGGTGAGTAATGCAAAATATGTAAACATTAAAGTGACGAGTGTTCCATTATTAAATTGGGCAGTGGTTTCAAGTTGATGTATATAGGGCAGCAGCCTCTAAGGTGCTAGTGATGGCTATTTAACAGTCGGAAGGCCTTGAGAAAACAGAATCTGTTTTTCAGTCTCTCGGTCCCAGCTTTGATGCACCTGTACGGACCTCGCCTTCTGGATGATAGCGTGGTGAACAGGCAGTGGCTTGGGTGGTTGTTGTCCTTGATGACATTTTTGGCCTTCCTGTGACATCGGGTGCTGTAGGTGTCCTGGAGGGCAATTAGTTTGAGCCCAGGAGAGCTGGAGAGCCCTCTGGAGAGCCCTATGGTTGCGTGCAGTGCAGTTGCCATACCAGGCGGTGATACAACCCGACAGGATGCTCTCAATTGTGCATCTGTAAAAGTTTGTGAGGGTTTTAGGTGCCAAGCGCTGTTGCGCCTTCTTCACCACACTGTCTGTGTGGGTGGACCATTTCAGTTTGTCCGTGATGTGTATGCCGAAAAACTTGAAGCTTTCCATCTTCTCCACTGCAGTCCTGTTGATGTGGTCCCTTCTGCTGTTTCCTGAAGTCCGCAATCAGCTCCTTTGTTTTGTTGACGTTGAGTGAGAGGTTATTTTCCTGGCACCACACTCCCAGAGCCCTCACCTCCTCCCTGTAGGCTGTCTCATCATTGTTTGTAATCAGGCCTACTACTGTGGTGTCATCTGCAAACTTGATGATTGAGTTGGAGGCGTGCGTGGCCACGCAAGTCATGGGTGAACAGGGAGAACAGGAGGGGACTGAGCACGCACCCTTGTGGGGCCCCTGTGTTGAGGATCAGCCAAGTGGAGGTGTTGTTTCCTACCTTTCCCACCTGGGGGCAGCCCGTCAGGAGGTCCAGGACCCAGTAACACAGGGCGTGGTTCAGACCCAGTGCCCCGAGCTTAATGATGAGCTTGGAGGGTATTATGGTGTTGAATGCTGAGCTATAGTCAATGAACAGCATTGTTACATACAGTTGAAGTCAGAAGTTTACATACACTAAGGTTGGAGTCATTAAAACTCATTTTTCAACCACTCCACAAATTTCTTGTTAATTAACAAACTATAGTTTTGGCAAGTCGGTTAGGACATCTACTTTGTGCATGACATAAGTAATTTTTCCAGCAATTGTTTACAGACTGATTATTTCACTTATAATTCACTGTATCACAATTCCAGTGGGTCAGAAGTTTACATACACTAAGTTGACTGTACCTTTAAACAGCTTGGAAAATTCCAGAAAATGATGTCATAGCTTTAGAAGCGTTCTGATAGGCTAATTGACATCATTTGAGTCAATTGGAGGTGTACCTGTGGATGTATTTCAAGGCCTACCTTCAAACTCAGTGCCTCTTTGCTTGACATCATGGGGAAATCAAAATAAATCAGCCAAAACCTCAGAAAAAAAATTGTAGACCTCCACAAGTCTGGTTCTTCCTTGGGAGTAATTTCCAAATGCCTGAAGGTACCACGTTCATCTGCACAAACAATAGTACGCAAGTATAAACACCATGGGACTACGCAGCCGTCATACCGCTCAGGAAGGAGACACATTCTGTCTCCTAGAGATGAACGTACTTTGGTGCGAAAAGTGCAAATCAATCCCAGAACAATAGCAAAGGACCTTGTGAATATGCTGGAGGAAACAGGAACAAAAGTATCTATATCCACAGTAAAATGAGTCCTATATCGACGCAACCCGAAAGGCCGCTCAGCAAGGAAGAAGCCACTGCTCCAAAACCTCCATAAAAAAGCCAGACTACGATTTGCAACTGCACATGGGGACAAAGATCGTACTTTTTGGAGAAATGTTCTCTGGTCTGATGAAACAAAACTAGAACTGTTTGGCCATAATGACCATCGTTATGTTTGGAGGAAAGGGGGAGGCTTGCAAGCTGAAGAATACCATCACAACCGTGAAGCACGGGGGTGGCAGCATCATGTTGTGGGGGTGCTTTGCTGCAGGAGGGACTGGTGCACTTCACTAAATAGATGGCATCATGTGGAAGAACAATTATGTGGATATAATGAAGCAACATCTCAAGACATCAGCCAGGAAGTTAACGCTTGTTCGCAAATGGGTCTTCCAAATGGACAATGACCCCAAGCATACTTCCAAAGTTGTTTTAAAATGGCTTAAGGACAACAAAGTCAAGGTATTGGAGTGGCCATCACAAAGCCCTGACCTAAATCCTATAGAACATTTGTGGGCAGAACTGAAAAAGCGTGTGTGAGCAAGGAGGCCTACAAACCTGACTCAGTTACACCAGCTCTGTTGGGAGGAATGGGCCAAAGTTCACCCAACTTATTGTGGGAAGCTTGTGGAAGACTACCCAAAATGTTTGACCCAAGTTAAACCATTTAAAGGCAATGCTACCAAATACTAATTGAGTGTATGTAAACCTCTGACCCACTGGGAATGTGATGAAAGAAAGAAAAGATGAAATGAATCATTCTCTCTATTATTATTCTGACATCTCACATTCTGAAAGTAAAGTGGTGATCCTAACTGAGCTAAAACAGGGATTTTTTACTCGGATTAAATGTCAGGAATTGTGAAAAACTGAGTTTAAATGTATTTGGCTAAGGTGTATGTAAACTTCCGACTTCAACTGTAAGTATTCCTCTTGTCCAGATGGGACAGGGCAGTGTGCAGTGCAATGGCAATTGCATTGTCTGTGGATCTATTGGGGCGGTAAGTAAATTGAAGTGGGTCTAGAGTGTCAGGTAAGGTAGAGGTGTTATTATGTTAATCTGATAATACTTGTGTAATATAAAAATACTTATATAGGTTTTCAAGTTTCTTGAAACACTTTCTATGTAAAAAGTGAAATGGTCTATGTATTCCTTTTTCATGAGACACTTACTCAGATCAACTTGCAGTAGTGAATGCATACATTTTATACTGGTCCCCCATGGGAATCAAACCCACAACCCTAGCATTGCAAGCACCATGCTCTACTAACTGAGCCACATCATCACATTACATAATCATTGTTTTTCTTCATGGTGATGGAAAGTCTACAGGTACGACCCTAGATAAACAGCCTATGTACAATAAAATAATGCACATTTACATTAAGTGGTTTGTAAGCATGGTAAATTAATACTGCTCAAAAAGTGGTTGTTTTCCATGTTATTTGATCAAGAAAAATATTTAACTTGATGTGGATGTTTTGTGTCATTGCCCATAACTTTGCATCTTTTGATGTAATATTTTGAGGTTAGGGTTTTCTTCTTTCTGGATACCATTATGATGACAATCGCGGAGAAAGAGACAGGGCTTCAACTCTTACAATTCCAACTATGGAATCCTGCAAGATACTGTTCTTAATTATACAACTGCTTTTTTGCCAAAGGAGAGATGCTGAAAAAAATATTTTAACCATGCTACTACAGACACCTGTATAGGTCTAATACTAGTAAAATACTAGTAAAAATATATATATCAACATGTTTTATATATATTTTGTTAATTCAGATTTTTCAACGGGTGCTTCAGCACCCTCAGCCCCCCTACTTCCCTCGGCTACGTGCTTGAGTTTCTAGAATGAAAGCTTTCCTCTCCCCAAGGTTGAAGCTAAAGCAGTAATTGGTGCAATATGAGGAACAGTGTCTGTAGTTGACCTTGGACAGATGCGGACAAAGCAACTTATTCACTGACAACGGTTCAGCTCGATGGAGAGTTGTAAAGGCTTCTTAAATGGAGTCAAGATCACAATGTCTAGAAAACATGAATTAGTCTTTTCAGGGAATTTAAAGGTGTAATTGAGACTGAACAATGATAGTAAACTTTTCAACCTTGATAGGGAACTACATTTATTGACGCTCATCACCCCTGGCTACACACACCATTAAAATACTGCATTCATTTTTAACCTGATAGTCTGAACTATTCTGTTACCCTGATAGTCTGACTGAACAGTTCTGTTACCTTGATAGTCTGACTGAACTATTCTGTTAACCTGATAGTCTGACTGAACTGTTCTGTTACTCTGATGGTCTGACTGAACTGTTCTGTTACCCTGATAGTTCTGATGAACTGTTCTGTTACTCTGATGGTCTGACTGAACTGTTCTGTTACCCTGATAGTCTGACTGAACTGTTTCTGTTACTCTGATGGTCTGACTGAACTGTTCTGTTACCCTGATAGTCTGACTGAACTGTTCTGTTACCCTGATAGTCTGACTGAACTGTTCTGTTACCCTGATGTTGTGACTGAACTGTTCTGTTACCCTGATAGTCTGACTGAACTGTTCGCTTACCCGATAGTCTGACTGAACTGTTCTGTTACCCTGATAGTCTTGACTGAACGTTCTGTTACTCTGATGGGTCTGACTGAACTGTTCTGTTACCCTGATAGTCTGACTGAACTGTTCTGTTACCCTGATAGTCTGACTGTAACTTGTTCTGTTTTACCCTGATGATCTGACTGAACTGTCTGTTACCCTGATAGTCTGACTGAACTGTTCTGTTACTCTGATGGTCTGACTGAACTGTTCTGTTACCCTGATAGTCTGACTGAACTATTCTGTTAACCTGATAGTCTGACTGAACTGTCTTGTTACTCTGATGGTCTGACTGAACTGTTCTGTTACCCTGATAGTCTGACTGAAACTGTTCTTGTTACCCCTGATAGTCTGACTGAACTGTTCTGTTACCCTTGATGGTCTGACTGAACTGTTCTGTTACCCTGATAGTCTGACTGAACTGTTCTGTTACTCTTGAATGGTCTGACTGAACTGTTCTGTTACTCTGATGGTCTGACTGAACTGTTCTGTTTACTCTGATGGTCTGAACTGAAACTGGTTCTGTTCACTCTGATGGTCTGACTGAACTGTTCTGTTACCCTGATAGTCTGACTGAACTGTTCTGTTACCCTGATAGTCTGACTGAACTGTTCTGTTACCCTTTTATTAGTTAATACTGTTTTGATATTGAATACTGCGCTGTTGGGTAGGGCTTGCAAGTTAAGCATTTCACTGTACCTGTGTATGTGACAAATTAAAGTTTAAAGATGGACACACACACCATTCAACAATGCAGTGAATGCTAATCAATGGGTCCCATAAACGCTACACTCCCTGTCACAGGTTCCATTAAACCCCTTGGTGTCTGCCACGCTGGTTCCACCGGAGGGAGAGGGTGTGTAAAGACAGGCCAAGTTCACTCTGGCAAGACGCTGACAGACAAATCCTGTAGTCTGTGAGGCCCTTCACCTGTTTGTGTTTGTGTTTGACTGGGTGGCTGATGGCTCACCTGTGTGTGGAGTCTGAAGAAGACCTACCTTCCTGGGCCAAATTCAGTAGGCAAACATCATGGATAGAGCTGACGTGATTCCTTAGAATGAGAGTGAGGTATGTTCGTTCTACATGATATATGATATATTTATATCTGAACATTCCCCAACATTGTGTCCTACTGAACGCTGCCCATGACTCTTCCATCTTGGCCCAGGTGATGGTTTTAATTGTGAGGATAATGAATCCGTGAAGCTGATCAAAGGGGCTCACAGGCTGCGATTTCATACTAACTTGGAAGGTTTCAAAGAGGTTCGCTGTGGTGCTTTTATTTTTTTCTTACCTCCCAGCCATGTTTGAAGATATCACGAGGGATCATGGCAACCTGTCTGTCTGTCGACTCAGCTGGAATTCCAGAATCCCATTCCCTCTCTCTGACCCATCTCAACATTCAGCAACCAGTCAAGAAAGAGAGAGAGATGGGGGGAGGAGCGAGAGAGAAAGAAATTAGAACTACAGGAAGCAAACACATCAAAATCATCCATAAATCTGAAGCACATATTGCCTTTGAGAGTGAGGAAAATGCAGAGAGTCACTTTTAAAAGGCTAGACAGCATGGAGACCCATAGCCCTGGAACTGTCCAGGTACAAAATAGATCACATCCCTGTTAACAACTTTTTACTTTTCCCTGTTACCAACAACATTTACATTTTCCACAAGTACACATAGACAACAGTGACAAGAACGTAGGATGAGATCACAGACAGTACAATATGACGATGGAGCTCTTTGTGTGTCCTATGAGTCATAGCGTGCATGTGACACGGTAATGGTCACTCATTTCCGGATAACAGCCATGTTCCAGCAGCTCCCTCCACCTGTCAGATCAGAGTGGGTACCTACCGGTCAGACACACAGACAGGGACTCAAGAGGTACAGGGGAGCACTGCCAGGCTGGCTCTCCGCGACCACCCACCTACGCCACAGTTATATATACACACACACACACACACACACACACACACACACACACACACACACACACACAC